>NW_003546865.1:48488-52305 GCF_000090795.2 Amphimedon queenslandica
ATAGTAATTTGATTTTGTTCAAAGCTTGCCTGTATAATAAAATATAAAATAATCATATGGTATAATTAATGCACCATAAAAATATCTACTGCCTTTCTCCAGAGTTCGTATTTTTCTTCTTTTGATTCTGTCTTTAGATCTTTAGGTAAATTACGAAATGCATTCTTAAAATAATTTTGATACAGTAGTATGACATCTTGATGTGTAGTGTCTCCAGGAGTAACATCACCATACATTTTACGAGCATCACGAGATGAACTCTCTTTTCTGTGTAATATTAAGTGCATGAAATACATAGCTTCAGTTTTTTTTACGTGTCTAGTTCTGCAGTTTCTGGCTGTAGTTGGTCATATTTTCTAAAAAATAAATTTAATATGATTTAACATGGCTCTATATATAGATCTACTCTTCAAGTTCTTCAGTTTAGTTTTTGAGTGAAGTGCTTAATCTGCCTGTAAAATGTATACAAAGATGTACATCTATAGCATAGAATAGAATGCATATAGTTATACTTCTTTTGTTCCGAGAGGTGTGTTTCATGACTTTTACACAGACTAAAGTATAAATTCATAGGCTCAGTAAAATTAATATTGACTGATGATACAACTACTTACTTCTCTTTTTCATTAGCTTTTTGAAAAAGATCTTTCATATACTTCTCAGCTTCTTTAAGATGGCTATTCTCACCTGCCATAATACTTTACTTCCCATTAGGGAAGTTAACTAGATACATACAGTAGACTATATACACAGCTCTAAGAATTGTTGATTCAGTTGTCAACATTATTCCCGGAACTCGCAATAGTCTACTTATATGATATTCATAAGAGCTTTTTCTTGGAATTGCAAGGCACTATATAGTCATGCATAAGAAATTCTTAGAAATTGGCGCCATAGTCGTGCATATTCCCCTATAAAGACATATCCCCCCCCCCCCATAAAGATCAGAAATTTTATAAAGCTCAAATAAAATCTATCCTTGATTCTATCACTTGCCTGTAATATCATGGCTTTGGCAGCAGCAGCAGCAGGAGGATACTTTGCATTTGGTTTTCGAAGCATTCAAGTTATTCAAGTTAGACTTCGAAAACCAGATTATAAACCTCCTTTTAGCAGAGCAAGTAAGATTCCTCGTACAGATGCTGGCTTTCGTGTTACTGATGGTAATATTGCTGCTATTGATTTTGGTACTACATCAGTTTCAATTGCCTTCATTACAAAAGGAGATGAAAAAGTTAACACGCTCACACTTGACAATGAAGACCAGTCTACTCGTGTTCCTAATGCTGTCCTTTTGAAAAAAGATGATGGCAAAATGAAAGTAGAGGCTTTTGGAAGTATAGCTCGAAAAAAATTTACCTCAATGAGATTAAATGAACATCACACTCATGTCTACTTTGAGAGAATCAAGATGTTAATGAGAAGAGAAAAGGTAAGCAAAAATATCCAATACTTTATGATTGATTGAAAGTAGGCAGTTGATAGAGATACAGTAGTTGAGTCATTTTCTGGCAATAAGTACTATCTCGTTGAAGTCATTGCATTTATACTGAAGTACCTGAGAGATCTACTGATTGCTCATTTCTCGTGCACTGTTAAGCCATTGAAGACAACTGATTTTGATTGGGTCATTACTGTACCTGCTATATGGGATGCACGAGGAAAAAGAATGATGAGAGAAGCTGCTTATCTGGTGAGTGATATTGTCATTTTGAATGTTTAAAAACACTAATCAATAATTTTAAATATAGGCTGGTCTACTGACAGAACATGATGGTATCACTAAGTTCACTCCAGTGTCTCGTCGCTCTTTGCCTCTTCCAGATGAAGTTAATCCTGACAGGCTATCGTTAGCACTAGAGCCTGAATCAGCAGCTCTTTATAGCCAAGAAACAGTGGGAGATCAGATAAAAAGTGATCCAGCCACATCAATTATTCCACGTCCATCAGATTACATGGTGATAGATGCTGGTGGGGGTACAATAGATATCACAGCTCACATTGAAGTCAATGGTAGTATTGTAGTTGAGAATATACCAACCGGCAATGCATGGGGTGGTACACAGATTAATGAAGCTTTCTCTAAAATTCTTGAAGGTATAGTTAATGATCCTGGATTTGAAAAGTTTTTAGCTTCTGGAGACCGATCTCAAAATATGGCTGATGTCATTAAAATTTTTTACACTGAATTTGAAAGTGAGAAGTTGCTCTTTGGAAAGGAACAAACAGAAGAAATTCGTATTTCATTACCAAATCGTTTTGTTAGGTTTCATGATAAAAACCTCCAGGCTGGTATCAAGAGAAGAAGTGGTATCGATTATGAAGATGATACACTATACATCTCCAAAGAAGTAGTGGAATCTGAGTTGTTTGGCCCAGCACTTAATGGTATAATAGAGTGCACTTTGGAAGCTATCAAAGCAAATGATACCGATCTTAGCACCTTCTACTTGGTTGGTGGGTTTGGAGGCTGTAAGTATGTACATAAAAAGGTCAAAGCTGCTATAGAAAAAAAAATGTCTTATTGCAATGCCAATGTCATAGTACCTCCTACTCCTCAATTAGCTGTTGCTACAGGAGCTGTTACGTGGCGTAAGAATCCAGAGAAGATTAAAGCAAGACGATCTGATGCTACATATGGAATAGGAGTATCTTCACCATTTAAAGACGATCAGCATGATGAGTATTACAAGTTTTACAATGACGAGCAAGAAAATTACAAATGTGCTGATGTTTTCAGTGTGTTTCTAGAAAAAGGAGAGCTGGTGCAAGCAGATCAAGTTATTACAACAAGTTTGACACCAGGTTATCAATCAGAAGAACAAGCCACCATTGGTATCTATTCTACTCCTAATCTTGGGGTTCAATACATCAAAGATAAAAATGGTAAAAGCACAGTCATAAACATTGGTCAATTAGTTATTGATATTCCTAATCCTGATAATGTACCAAGAAATGAGCGTGACATTGACATCACTATGGATTTCAGTGGTACAGAGATTCAAGCTAAAGCAAAGTATCGTATTACTGGAGAAGAAGTTAAAACTGTTTGTGACTTTCTTTCTGCTCAACAAACTTAGACTGTTAATTTAGTGCTTAGCATATTTATGCCTTTCAGTCAGGACTATATACTAGTAGATTTAGAATGAAATATTTTTTAGTTAAAATACTGTTATTTTAGATCTGCTATAAAATTTCGTGGGGTATTTATTTTCACGGATTTCGTGGGTGACTTCTCAAATTAATACCATGGAAATGCTCACTGCGCATGCACAGCATGTGAAATTCAATGACTTAATGCAAGTGCACATGCAAAAATGTGAAATCAAACCCCCTCAAAATTAAAGAATTAAGAGCTTTTCACTAAAACACGAAATTTTATACCCTCGAAATTTACTACCCGTATGGTATATACATGTACATCAGCCAAACCACAGAAGCCTAAGATGATATTCAAAGCTTATTCCTGGAATTATCAATTTCACTAGAAACATCATAACACTTTATTTAGCAATAAACACAGACTGTGTCAAACACACGCACACACACACACAACATATACATATACATGTAACAATTCTTAATACATGTGTTATTTTATTGTTGGCTAAATTTCTCTAGTGATTTTGAAGCATCTTTCAACTTTCCAACCAAATCCTACATTAAATAATAATTTCTCACTACTATTCTTTCAAAATACTGGATAGCAGGTTTCTTTCATTTGGCCAAACTTGTTCTTTCATCCTCCATGCTCATATAACCCACAAAATCACATAGAGTAATAAACTAGCATAACAGTGTAAAAATATTCCTATAA
>NW_003546866.1:0-5062 GCF_000090795.2 Amphimedon queenslandica
AATGTAAGATTAGCTTATACCTAATTTTTTGATATCTTTCAGCCTTTGAAATTGATGTGTTTGTACAATTTCTCTAATCAATGGATGGTCAATAGTTATGCCACCATAAATGTCATCTTGAAATATCTGTATCATTGAGAATAATGTCAAGTTTACATGAGTATAACTTGCTTACGAGTGGATTTTTCTCTTGTGGAGAAGCTATAATAAAATTTTAAAGTTAATGTGTGCGTTAACTATCTACCAAAGACTATAAGCTAACATTATGTGTAAGGCAAAGCTAAGTTATTACAGTTAGTTTACCTGGCCTGTTAGGAGTGTATGTTTGCTGTACTTACTAGACAGTGAACTTTGGAGGAATTGCACTGTCACTTGCATGAATGAATAAATTATAATTGTTAATTAGGTGTTAAATAATAATCAATAGCCTATTTCTTAGTGCTAAATATCTGTGATTCACCTATACCCATGACTAAATGCCACTAGACCAAGTACTCATAAAGAGAGGGGGAGAGAGAGAGAATGATTGTAGTATTTTGCATGCGAGTTTGGCAATATGTTGTTTGTGTAAACAAAACTACATACAAGTTTCATCAGTTTGCACATGGTTTACATGTACCATTGCCAAATGTATTATTAGTCTCTTAAATTTTTTTGTTTCACTAATAATTATTTTCAAAATCAATGGATGGTCAATAATTATGTCTCCATAATTATCATCTTCAAATACCTCCCCCTATCATTAGTAATTAAAAAATTAACTATTTTGCATGCATGCATGCTTACAAAAGAAACCTTTTCTTTTAGTGTTCCTACAATAATACTAAATTAAAAATTAGACTGGTATCATTGGTATGTCAGATGGTATCACATTAGACATTATTTTCATTTCTAGCATTTAAACTTATATAGTTACCTTTCATTTGTTTATCTTTCTTAATTTGTTGTAAATTCATTGTTGTTATTTTCTCTTGTAATAATTCTATTTCTTTTTTACTCTCAGCTATAATAAAGTTTTTAATCATAATTCCTAATCAATTAGACTAGTTAATTGCCTGACCTCGTACTTCATTGATTTCATTATCTTTTTGCTTTAATTCTCTTTTTAAACTTTCAATTTCAAATGCCATTCGCCGCTGTATTGCTAAAATATATTATCTTACATAAAAGTAGAATTATCAAAACTTTTACTAACTTTTATGAATTGACTGTAGTGTTTCAGTTGTTTCAGCCTCTTTACTTGGTATATCTGTATTAATGAATGAGTCACTATCTCTATTATATAGCATCATACATACCTTCATTCTCTTCCTGATGATATCCTTTATCATGCTTTGCAATTGTACCTACAATTGACCCACTTTCTGATTGTTTGATTTCTTTGTAATTTGAATTTATTATTATAATATTATGTTATGCAAACTTGTGTATACCATCTTTCTCTGATTGAAATAAAGCAAGCTGCTCTTCTAATAATTCTTTTATTTCTTTCAAATTCTCATTTTCCTATATTACCATTATAATCAGTAATAAAATAGGTCAAATTTCTGACTAACTTCTTCATGTTCTGCTAATAGTGATACTTTCTCTTGTAGTAACTGACTAGTCTCAGCTAATTAAAATCAAATAAACTATCACAAAAATTATTCTTTATACCTGCTATTTTTTTAAACCTCTTACTCTCTGCTATACTGGCAACCAGCGTTTCTTTTAATGACTCTGCTTCTTTCTTCATTGTTATACTTTCCTATTATTAATAAATTAAGAATTAATGCAAATCATAGTTTAATCATTCATGCTACTTCATGTAAATATTATTAGAAGAGCTTATTAGTCATACCGTATAGCTTGATATTTTTGTGGGTCGATATTTTCGTGGTTTGCTCCTAGTGGGGCAATTTGTGGTTTAATTTTTGTGGTTGACAGTTTACATAGCCTGTAAGGGGATGGCACTTCAATGATTTCGTGGGTTTAAATTTTGTGGGCAGCCCATAACCACAAAAACCACGAAATGTACATTCCATGAAAATTTCAAGCTATAAGGTACCTCATTTAAAGCAGTAACCTCCTCTTTACTATTAATCAGTTCTACACTCAATGACAGCATCAATTGTTTTGATAAGCCACTACTAGTTGATAATGATGAGGTGCATTCATCTATTTCTGTTGTAGTAGGAGTGGAGTTGTCCTTTACCTGTTATTGATAATAAATATCAATTCATAAAATAGTCTATTTACCTCATACACAGTGCAGTATCCAATGGTTAATCTCTTCACTTTGCTTTCCTTCAATACATCAATATTATTAAGAGCAGCTGTAATTAACTGCTCAGATAGAATCAAAGGGAAGGAACAAGTGATAGTGAAAGAATTGCCAAATTTAACAACATTTAATCTGACATGTCGTGATAAATTTCCAAATACTGCTGATGAAAGTATCTTGACATCATTAAGTATGAACTCTTTAACATTTTCATCTACAAAAATGGTAACAATTTCACACTCAATTGGCGAAGCATGTGAAACCATTTTATTTAGGTATTGACTGAGTTTCATTTCCTTTAGCTCCTCAACAGCTTCTTTATACTCCTCAATGACTGGCTTAGCCTCCTCTATATTAAACTCATTAACAAAAAACTCCAGCAGACTAATATCATCAAGCTGACAGTTATCACAAACTAACTGTAGAATACTGTGGATATCTTGACACTGAGCCACTTGTGGCCTTAATGTTTTGTCGTATGCACCCAAAACATATTTAATATTATCTAGTGTTGGAGACTGAGGGTTGTTCATCATGATTGACCCCACTTTGAAGAATGTTTGCCCCATCTTTAATCGCATTGACTGAAACTGGGAAGTAACATTCATAGGAAGATAAATCTTCAATCCTAACTTAAGTAATATATGTTATCATAAGAAGCTAATTCTTACCAACAGCATCATTTGCTTGAATGAAGTCATCACTGCAATAAACTTCTCCTATAAAACTATTATTTACATGCCTATATGATGCAATATTTACTGTATTCTTTCATGATAGTATTTCCTATTTTAGCAGTGGCTGTACTTTTACATAAAATATCAGCAAATGCTTCCAGTTTTTGATAATCAATACAAACAGCTTCCTTTATTTTAATCAAAAGAGCTTCTCCTTGTATATTAGTTGGGAGGATCATCTCTTTTATCAGTTTTGCTGCATGCAAAAGTAAAACCAGCTGAGGCAATGCAGTGACAAGAGAATTTTGAGCTGAATGACAAGAAAGAATTTTACATGCAGGATGCACTATAAAGAAATAATAAATAATGCTCATTTTCATCATTAAACATACTCTCCATATCTATTCCATCAGCTACAGCATTCTCTCCTAATTCCCTCAATGCTGATAGCAATGAATAGATAGTAGGACCACCTTTCTTCTGAACATCATCAGCTTTCTCTAACCATTTAGCAAGACACTCCCGCAAACAACTCTCAGCATCATTTCTATTATTCTTTGTAATCACACCCATCCTAGCGGAGGATAGTCCAAGAAAGAGACCAAGGTCATAGTAACTGACTCCAAAATAGCCATGTCTTCTGAGTAATTGAATTACCTCAGCAAGATCGGTAACTGTTAAATAATTGTATTTAGTATAAAAAATTAGTTACTAATATACAGTAGATCATTAATTAATCTATCATTATGTATATACATGATTCATGAATCATTTATAGTCCAGCAAATACTTACAATGCTCTGATCCATCAGTTTTCCTTTTCTTCAGAGAGTTTTCTGCTTCCCATTCGTCAGAAGACTTTCTTTTTATTCCTGCCGAGATCCCTGCCATGAGCTCAAGTTTTGCAAAAGAAGGGTGGGGCTCAATAACAACGCCCACGTGATCTTTGATCGAATTAGCTAACCCACCCTAATAATACGGGGGATATTGTTTTTTGCTTGATTCAGGGAATTGAGGTATTCTAATGTTTTGTAAACTGATAATTCTATTTTATGTACTATTAGTGTTTATATATTTATCAGTAGTACTGGAGTAACTGATGGATCAGTGATACAATCATTGATACAAGTTATGACTGATGAGAATTACCAGCTCACTGGACCCTGACTCTAAGAAGTTAGTCTATAATTATTATTTATTTATACTACTGTATGGGTACAAAATATCACGAGGAATTAATTTTCATTATTTTTGTTGTTGAAGTTTTAATCCAGTGAAATTCTTCATATGACCACACCTTATAGTGCTTTAAATAGAAAACGTGAAATTAAAACACTACGAAATTAATATTTTCCCAAAAATCCTGAAAATTTAACACCACAAATATTTGCACCAGTACAGTATCTGTTATTGTTATTGCTGTTGTATGAGGAGGAAGGAGAGAGGGAGAGGGGCTATAGCTTTGAGTATACCATATAGCCAAAAATTTTTGAGGCTTAAAATTTCGTGAATAATGAAATTTATGGAGAAATTTCGTGATAATTATTTTCATAATTTTATTTTAATAATAATAATGACCACGCCTTATTCAATTAAAACATGGCAGATTCAATGATTGAGATGGACTCTTGTGTCAAGTGGCACCATGTCTACAAATCAGTGTGGACACCAGTGATGGGGAAGATTATCATCTTTGACCTAGGCAATATATGCTTAAAATAGCAATACAGAGTAACAAAGACATCAGCTTGACCGAGAACACGACTTGACACGAGGGCACATTTATTAGTAAGTGTGGTTAACCACACCTCTCAATTAAGATTTATTTTCGGGGTTTAATTTTTCGTGATGTAAACAGTGATCACGAAAATATGAAAATTTATTCCTCACTAAATTTTTTGGCTATATGGTATTTCAGAATTTTGGCATTTTCTTAAAATGGCCATAACTTTAAAAATTGAAGTAGGAATCAGCTCAAACTATATATACGGCATAAGTACATCAATATGTATCAGAAAATGTAATAAAAATTGGGGGTGATTTCCGAGTCATTTTGGGAAAAAACCATGCTTGCTATTACATGTACTGCTTAAGTATTGGGTATTATTATTCTGAAATTGCA
>NW_003546866.1:7780-12475 GCF_000090795.2 Amphimedon queenslandica
TTCAAGCATTTATAGCTACATGTATGTGAAGTGTAATTATAATTTATGCTTGCTCCAGCCACATCAATCTATCCTGATCATTGACCTAATCACTGTGTTAACACTTTCAACTAGATAGGTACTAGTCTTATCTACAGGCTATAAAGGAACATGTAAGTTTTAAAGATTGGAATATCATCAATATCAGTAGTCTTGGTATCATTAGCAGGTTTATACATGTATATAAGCAGGGATATTACATTTATCCTGATATGTTATCTCTTCACATTATGGTATGTTCTTTTTCGAATAATATTTATAATTGTATAATTATGACTTAAATCAAAAGATATGTTCACTATGTTACTATAACACACTATATTAATGGGCAGCATTTGACATTATAAGTTCTACACGAAGTACCGAGCATTGTTATCAAATTGCAGCTTTTAGAAATTAATTTCACACATTTCTAAATATATCATGAAACATTTTCATATCATGAGATATCAGGCATCAAATCAAAATAGTTTACTTAGCAACAGCATGGCATGCATAAGTTATTTCCCTGGGCAAACTTATTATTAACCTCCTGGACAAACTCATCAACCTCCTATTGCCAGGGAAATTACTTATCAAAACTCCCAGTGGTAAATAAGTTATTTATGGACCTAAAATCAAACAATCTGATTGGTCAATTGCAACTAGGCATGGCAGAATAACTGTTATATGTTTCTTACCCAATTTTGAATCTTCTCATTTGCAATTACCATTCTTAATCCTCTATTATTAACAAGTATTTATAATCTAAAGTTGTATTTGTATTGTGTAACTCAAAGCAATAAGGACTACTATCAGTTCAGTATTATACATGTATTATTAAATTAACTATAGTAGCTGTTTTAGTGTATACATGTACATGTAAATAAAGTTTATAAACAAACGTGACATTATTTGTCATTATTTTGTGCTTCTAAAGCTTTTGCTTCAGCCGTTTTGAGTGGTGGCATAACTGGCATTAAATTGTAATTATCTTTATCAGAATAAGTGTCCTGAAATACCAAAGTTAATTCATTAAAATTATAATTGTAGGTATTACCCCCATTAAGTCTCTCATTGGCTTGTAATTCTCGTAGTACTCTATAAGGTAAATAAATCATGATGACAGGATTGTCATAACTTACTTTTGTACTTCATGTATAAGTTTTATGTCACCACTGACAAGAAATATACGTAATGGAGTTGGGTAAGCAGTTGGTGGTGGTTTCGCCTATAATAGGTTACATATAATTGTTAACCAATGCTGTTACATGAATGCTATTATTATTATGACACTGACCCATTCATGAGTCCATTGTCCTGTACTGCCATCACTAGTGTAATAGTATTGGGTGAGAGATTCATGATTCTTGTATCCATTCTTTATAGGCTATAATTATATTGAAAATTTGGAATAGAATTAAATTTTTTTCAACTATCATCTTACATCAATTACAAGTTGATCAGCAATATTGCAACTTTTAGTCTTTTGTA
Organism: Amphimedon queenslandica; assembly: GCF_000090795.2. NCBI lineage: Eukaryota > Metazoa > Porifera > Demospongiae > Haplosclerida > Niphatidae > Amphimedon > Amphimedon queenslandica. The sequence goes on from NW_003546866.1 coordinate 9,293, forward strand.
TAATGTGCTCTTTCTGTAAAAAAAACATAATCACAGGCTTGTCATTGTTGATAAGTTTCTTACTATCCGTTCTTTGTGCCAGTCAGAAGTTGATACTACAAAACCAATCTGTCCAATAGATTGTTTGGAGTCCAAACACTTCAATAGTGCTTGTACCTATACAAAATATTAATTTTATTTTAAACATGTAGTTAATCTTTATACTTCAGGATCATCATCATGTGATGTAAAAACACTATCATCAAGTTGAGTAAAAGCAGACATGCTTCTTGTAGCTTCAGACATAGTCACTAGTCTACAGTATAGTATAATATATTATATAATTAAAAACAATAATAGAAATACCTATCACCATCTCTGATTATTGACTTTTTGTTTGATTTGACCAATATCCCTTTTATTCTGAACATAAATCCATAGAGTGTAGGATGTAAATGTAAATTTGAGAATTCACAAGTACATTACAATATTTTAGAAACTTACATTACTGCAACAATTCTGTTCTTGCGTAAATAGTACAATTCCCTGTGAAGATTATAATGAGTTTTAAATAAATTGTTGTATGTCTCCAAATCCTAAAAATAATATAAACTTGAACACAAAATTTATTCTAACATCTTGAGGGAAAAATATGTGTCTTTCATCATTTTCACACTTCATAACAACAGCTTTACTAAGAAAAACCCTATACAGCATATAAAACTTAAATGCATTGCTCATTCCCTTTATTAATTCTCACCTCCACTGGAAACTGATATTCATTCCCAGTACAGCAGCATCATGTATTGTATAGTCAATCATGCAGACATCGAAGCCACTTCTCTTGTTCACTACAATCTATAGCATATACACTGATTAATGGATCATATTTATTGCTATCATACCTCATGTAAAAATTCTTTGCCTTTACGCTTTCCCTTTTTTTCCTTATCAATTAATTATATAAACTATGCACTTACAAGGAAAATCAATGACAAAAATTTTATGCATAAGTTTTTGTGAAAACTAGAATTTTCTAACAATGGTATTGTTAGGGGCCTGCCATATGAGCTATAGATGCACCCACTGAGTCTATTCTGTCATTAAAATATTAGAAAATGTAACCATGCATTGTACACCCACAAGCAAGACTCCCATATTCAATATTGCTACTGTTATGCCATACATGTAAATCATGATAAATTTTACATACTTTATAGGCTAAGGTTCCGTGTATAAGCTCTTTAATAAATGCAATATCTTCTTCATAATTATCCAGAAATTCCTTTAATAAATTCTTCACTTCATCATTCTCTTCAATCATGTAATCAAACATCATAACAGATGCTTCTGAAACTTTCTGTTATTAAAACAATTCAGTACGTAAAAAATATAACTTGCACCATGTACCTCCCAAGGTTTATTTTCATTTGGGAATACTTCCTTGAGGAACAAACCAAAAATGTGAGAGAAAGGCCCATGACCCAGGTTAAAGCAAAGAGCAGCAATTTGTACACACAAAACATCAGACTCAGTAATATTCAGCTCAGGTTGTTTCCTTTGAAATTGCTTAACATATTCTCCAGCAAGACAATACATTCTATCAAGATAATAATGACGATACATATACTAGCTGCCATCAAGTAAATCTTACCCAATGCTATGTTGAAGTCTTGAATAGGTTGACTTTTGTATATTTTGGAATATGTAGCCTACATTCACATTCATGTAGAATTTTAATATCTTAATTATTGTAGAAGTAGAATCTAGTTCACCTAATTTTTTGATATTTTTCAGTCTTTGAAATTGACGCGTTTTTATAATTTTCAAAATCAATGGATTGTCAATGACAATGTCACCATAAATATCATCTTCAAATACCTATTATATAAGTTATAACAACAAAGTTAGCTTAAACTTACAAGATTATCTTTGCCTTGTAAAAATAAAATAAAATAATAATTAAAATAAATTAGTCAAGTAAAACCTACTTCTCATTAGATTCTCAATTTTCAGCATCAATATTTCTTCTTTTTCTATTAATTATTTATTTTAAAATTGTATTAAACTGTATATTACCTTGCACTTGTTTATTTCTTTCAATTTGTTTTAAGTTCATTGCTGTTATTTTCTCTTGTAATAATTCTATTTCTTTCTTACTTTCAGCTAGTGATGCTTTACATTGTTTTGAATACTTGATAAGTTATAAACTCTTCGTTAGACTGACCTTGCTCTTGCTTCAATTCTTTTTGCAGTTGCTCTGTCATTTTATCTGCCACTGACAATTTTCCTGTGGACATGGTACATGTAGAATGATTTAGTTTCTGACTTAATACCTTTTAACTTTCCATTTTGTGATAGCAAACCTTGTACTATTTTATCTCCTACAATTATAATTACATAAAAGTATTGTAAATCTTATTTACTTTCATTTTTATCAGTTGCTGACTGTAATTTCTTAATTTCTTCTACAAAACTTTCCTTTTCACTTTCCTTCTCTTTCTGATAGGATGCTAACTGTATTTTAAGTAGTCGTATTTCTTCATCACGCTTTTGAATTTCTATTGTCTCCAGTAAAGATCTTTCTTGTATAAATTCTGTACAATATATATAATATTAATTATGTTCATGCTATTTGCTTTGTATTATTTTTTAAATTTTTTCTAACCATTAGATAGTTAAGTTACCTTCTTTCTCAGATTGAAATAAAACAAGCTGCTCTTCCAATAATTCTTTTATTTCTTTCAACTTCTCATTTTCCTACATAATAATGTTATAAGTTGTAACAAATGAGATAGTTCAAATTCTCCAGCACTAACTTCTTCACGTTCTGTTAAATGTGATACTTTCTCTTGTAGTAAGTGACTACTATCAGCTAGTAAGGATACAATAATAATAATTTTTTAACTTTAATAATAATAATAATAATGCAACATAAGAATGTGAATTGTTGAAGTAGTGTTAATAATGCATGCATTAATGTAGATCAATACAGACATACTTGCTTTTGTTTTCAACTTCTCATTCTCTGATAGACTGGCTTTTAGCATTTTGCTTTTATCATCCAGCAATTCTTTACATGACTCTGCTTCTCAGTGTCTTCACTGCTATATTTTCCTATGAAATTATTCAAATATAACTATAACTGATACAAGATAACAAAAATGTACTTATCTGTAATGTATACGACCATACCTCATTAAA
>NW_003546866.1:12692-23303 GCF_000090795.2 Amphimedon queenslandica
GAAGCATGTGAAATTGCTTCATTCAGACATTGACTGAGTTTCGTTGCCTTTAGCTCCTCGATTGCCTTTTTATATTTCTGAATAGCTTCCTTAGCCTCCTCTATATTAAACTCATCAACAAAAAACTCTAGCACACTAATGTCATCAAGTTGACAGCTATCATAAACCAGTTGTAAAATTTCATGGATATTTTGGCATTGAGCAATTTGTGGCCTCAATGCTTTTTCATATGCACCCAGTACATATTTTATGTTCTCGAGTGTTGGAGATTGAGGGTTCCTCATCATGATTGATCCCACTTTGAAAAATGTTTGGCCCAAAGCTAGCCGCATCTTTTTAAACTCTAAGGTAACATTCATAGGAAGAAAAATTTTCAGCCCTTCAACTAAATTATTATTGCAGTTAAATAGGTATTAGTAAAGTACAAATTCTTACCATTTGTGTTGTCATTTACTTCAATTAAATTATCAATACAATATGCATCTCCTATAATACAACAATTATCAGTTAGTCATTTTAAAATGTACTAAAATGTATGCAATTAAAAATGTGTGTGACCTACTGTATTCTTTCATTATAGTATTTCCTATGCTAGCAGTCACTTTGAATTTTTGCAAGATTTCAGCCAATGCCTGAAGTTTTTGATAGTCATTACAAACAACTTCTTTTATTTCAATCAGCACAGCTTCTCCTTGTATGTTGGTAGACATCATCTCTTTTATTAACTTTTCTAAGCACAACAATGCAGTAAACTGAGGTAATGCAGACACAAGAGATTGGTTTGATGCATAACGAGCAAGAATTTTACAACCAGGATGCACTAAACAATAATAAAGATATTATACAGACCAAAATAAGTTCTACCCTTACTTTCAATATCTATTCCATCAGCTACTCCATTCTCTCCTAATTCCCTCAATGCTGATACCAATGAATAGATAGTAGGACCACCTTTCTTCTGTACATTATCAGCTTTCTTTAACCATTTAGTAAGACACTCATGTAGACGCCTTCCAGTATCTCCTTTTTGATCAGCTTCAATGACTCGTATTGTATTAACAGATAGACCAAGAAATAGACCAAGCTCATAGTAACTGGTTCCAGAGTAACCATGTCTTCTGAGTAATTGAAGTACCTCAGCAAGATCAGTAACTATTAAATAATTGTATTTAGTATAAGAAATAAGTGACTAAACATACTTTGCAGTTGATTTGTATTGTCTGTTGGTCCAGGAGAATCCATTGAGCTAAAGTTTTGCAAAAAAGGGTGGGGCTCAATAACAACGCCCACGTGATTTGCTCTAGTCAAAGTAGGAGGGGCTAAGCCACCATAAAATGCAAAGCTATTTTTATTTTTGTGATGCTTGATTCAGCTTGAAGGCTTGAACTGAGTGAGTCTGAGGTAGTCTCATCTTTTGTAAACTGATAATTCTATTTTATGTACTGTTAGTGTCTATATATTTATCAGTAGTACTGGAGTAACTGATGGATCAGTGATACAATCATTGATACAAGTTATGACTGATGAGAATTACCAGCTCACTGGACCCTGACTCTAAGAAGTTAGTCTATAATTATTATTTATTTATACTACTGTATGGGTACAAAATATCACGTGGGATTAATTTTCATTATTTTTGCTGTGTGAAGTTTTAATCCAGTGAAATTCTTCATATGACCACACCTTATAGTGCTTTAAATAGAAAACATGAAAATAAAAATACGAAGTTAGTATTTTCCAAAAAATCATGAAAATTTAACACCACAAATATTTGTACCAGTACAGTATCTGTTATTAGTAACGTGGTAGTGTTACTAATAGGATTCACCCCCAAACAAAATGGCTGCCACGACTTTTGCAGCCTTGCTATTGTTATTGCTGTTGTATGAAGAGGAAGGACAACAATACAGCACAATAGTGATGTCTTATAGAAATTTGCTGATTTTTAAAAGTGGCCATAACTTGAAAAATTGAAGTCGGAATTAGTTCAAACTTTTTACATAGCATAAGTAAGTACATCAATATGTATTAGAAAATGTAATAAAAATTAAGGTGATTTTGGAGCCACTTTTTGGGAAAATGCATGGGCTATAGTACAGCATTTTATTTTAAAGAAATTGCAATTATATTTTTATTTATAACTCAATGATTCTCCTCCCTATAGTCTGAGGAGTTATTACGTGTGTATCCTCCATATATAAATTATTTTGAAGTCACTAAGGAGGCTCTCAGTTCCTGTGATCATCAGTTCTCAAGGTTTCATGCTTTCCTTAAGTGTAATGAGTCCAAACCAGAGTGTGGCCGCCAGACACTATCAGAACTACTGATAACACCAGTACAAAGAATACCAAGGATCATATTATTACTACAAGGTACATGTATATTATATAAATACTAGTATTTACATGTACTGTACATTGTAATTTAGCTGATGTTGAGTAAGATAGTTCTCTCATTTTGATAGCCTTTTCCCAATTTAAAGCCCATCATTTTGAACTATATATGTACATGTTCAATGGGACATGTGAATATATATTAAAACCTGCCAATCACCGAAAATTAAGCAATACACCAAAATTTCATCTCTAGACAATTACAATGATCACTGTACAGTGCATCTACATGTACTGTCTGCATGTACTACATGTATGTGTACATGCATGTTATTATTATTTTTTTTTTTATTATTTTTATAGATTTATTAAAGCGTACTGATACTGGCCACATTGATTACAAGCAGTTGGAGGAATCAGTTGAAAAACTTAAGAATGTAATGGAGTGAGTTATACATCACTACATGTACATGTATTTTATTTATTTATAATTATTAATTCTTCTAGACACATAAATGAAGACAAGAGGAAGACAGAGAAGCAGATGCACATGTTTGAACTTATACGTGACATTGAGGACGTCCCGGTAATTAGTGGGTGTGGTCTTTATAACTGACTCCTCCCCTTTAGGCGACGGTCCTTTCATCTCATCGTTGGTTTATTTCAAGACATGATGTGTTGGAGTTAAATATTAGCAATAATGGAAAGACTAATAAACCATTGTCTATAGCATTGTTCCTCTTCTCTGACAGCATTGAGGTGAGATAGAGGAAGTGTCTCATTTTTATATGCTAATTTCACCTGTACTATAGCCCATAGTTTTTTCCAAAAAATTGCTCCGAAATCACCTCAGCTTTTTACATTTTCTGATACATATTGATGTCCTTATGCTGCATGTATAGAAAGTTTGAGCTCATTCCAACTTCAATTTTTCAAGTTACGGCCAATTTAAGAAAATCCCAAAATTCTGAGAAATACCCTGTACTATTGGATGGTCTTATTAATTAGTGTCCCTCCCTCCCTCTCTCCTACAGATTGCTAAGATAAGAAGTGGTCATGGTTTTGTTGCTATGAAGGACTCATACAAACCATACAGGTACATGTACATGTATTTTTAGTATACATGTATGTACATATATATATACACGTAATGTACGTATGTACGTGTATTACTGTTGTTCTTGTTACTATTTTTAGACACTTGGAGTTTCTCACATATTCTAATATTAGATCAGTCATTGATTTCACAGACAGCGAAGGTACATACATGTACATAATATTTATTTATTTATTTGTTTGTTTGTTTATTTATTTGTTAATTTTTTTATTAGATGTTGTTAATGGTTTTGGTCTGTTAGTCCATTGGTCTGATGATCCTCAGGAGAGATTATTAACTTTTAAAATTAACGGAGACTCATCAATTAAAACAGAACTAATTAATAAAATATCTCAAATGATGTGTACCAGTAACTGTGCCCCATCTCCAGTGAGTGTAGGGTCATTATTAAGATTAAAGCACGGGCTATAGTACAGGGGGTTTTTGGAAAATTCAGCATTTTAACTGCCAAAATTAAAACCAGCCATTTCGAGCCATTACATGTATGTACATTGTACATGCTCAATGGCACATGGACACAAATTTGTCAAATTAAAATTCGCCAATCATAAAAACTTTAATAGTCTTCCAAACTTCCCCCCCCCTGTAATTTTCAGCTATACAGTAATCTATTCCTAAAATGCTCATAACTCAAAAACTGCTCAATTAATCAAATTTTATTTATACATGTACATATGTATGTATCATAAGGCATTGACTATCAACATTTTCTATTTTTAATTATTTTTGTTTGTTGTTGTTTACAGGATATGTTTGTATGGAAGACCTCATCAGATATATTACACTCAATGCCAAAGACTGGAGGTAGCATTGGACCCATTGATACTGGAACCATTAAAAGAGCATTCACGTAAGAGAGGGGGAGGGAGAGAGAGGGAGGGAGGGAGGGAGAAAAAGAAAGTGTTTGTGTACATGTATTACATCAATCTATTATTTCTTGATTATTAATTATTAGTGATAGTATTAAAGGAATGAGAAGGAAAGTGAAGAGAACTACAGTATATCAAATCGTTCCAATAGAAGACCATTCACACCATTGAGGTACTTATAGATATACTGTATAGAGAGAGACTAGTGACATATTATGATATTATTGTGGTACATATTGTATTTATATTATTAGTAAAAATGTTGATCAGTTAGACACAATGGATGAATCATTTACTGATCTTGTAAGTAATATAGTATTAGTAAGAATACTATGAGTGACATACCCTCCCTCCCTCTCTCTCCTCTCATAGGATTCTACTCTCAATACTTGTACACTATCAGTAGCTCCTCCTTTTCCTCCTACTCCAATGAGAGGTCCTCCCACTAAAAGACAAGCATTAGGATATGGACATTCATTTAGTTCAATGGATCTCACTAAATTAGGATCCACTGGTACACTCTAATACTGCATGTTACTGTATGTGTGTATGACGCTTGTTATTATTATTATTATATTTTTAATTCGTTCCTCCTTCATTAATATATCTATGTACTTATGTTGCATTTGCTTTTTCCCTTCCTTTATCTTATCATTGCTGTTATTTCTGTCTCCAAACTAAACTAATGTAATCCTGTCAATTACTTTTGTAACAGATTTACTACACTTTAGCACATGTAGACACATGCATAAATAAGCGTACATTATGTTGCATTTGCCTCTGTCCCTCTTGTCCTTATAATAAATGGTTATTCTTTCTCCAAACTAAACTTATTTACTTCTGTTGATTAGACACAATTTATTAATATTTGTCTATTAATATTTGTGATATACCCTCCCTCCTCTTTTTCTCTCTCTTTTCCTCTTCCCTTCATCTCCCTTACCTTCCCTCTCTTTAAGTAAAATATATTGATCAGTTAGTTGCAATGTATAAAGATTAGATATTAGTGTATTCTGCTAGTGCATTATAAATGAAATCTACTCCTATACTGCTGACTATATCAAAGAACAATATTACTTTTATATCTATTATCTAAAGCTGTCTAAAACTGACAAAAAGTATCAAAAATTTAACACTTTTGATTTATAAATTGTGATTCCGTTGAGCAAATCTTACATGTGTTCAAAAAATAACCATTTGTACAAATTTGCACACTTATTATTTGACTGTACAAATTTGCACACTTCTGAAGTGTACAAATTTGTATACTCTAATGTATGTGTACAAATTTGTACAATTTTTGGTGTACAAATTTGAGCAATCACACAATAGGTAATTAGATATGCCAATATATGGCACTTATTCTTCCTAAAAGTGCTAAAACTTGGGGAAGTAATGAAATTTTGACACACTACTTTTTGTACAAATTTTTGACACAACCCTATAATAATAAAATAAAGTTAACTTTTAAAATAACGTGGTAAAATTAAAGTAAAGTATAGTGCTAAAAAATACAGTATGCATATGAATATAGCCTGATTGTTTTTTTGTTTTTCCTTTGCTTTATTTGTCTCAGTCGATTCTTTTATGGCTGCAACTGAATTTTTTCCATCTTTTATTTCTTGTTCTTTTAACACAATTTAAGTAAAATTAATAATAAACTATATAACATAAACTTATACCTGCTATATCCAGTGCTTTCTTCAATGACTCAACTTCTTCCTTTAACAACATTTTCTCTTGTTGTAACTGACTAGTCTCAGCTAATAATACAAACATGTAGTAATAATAACAATAATCTAATTTAGTTTGTCTTCATTCAATGTTAATGCCATAATGTAATGTTTCTCCTAAGTTATAAAAATTCAACAGTTAAACCATACTTGCTCTTGCTTTCAAAATTTTATTCTCTGCTAAATTGGCCCTTAGCATCTGTACACTCCATGACAACATCAATTGTGTTCTTTTAATGTACTCTAAAATATTTACATCAATAAAAATTATCAGAATTCACTAACTATAACCTTTTCTTTTTTTGATCATACTCATGTGCCCATCTTTTAAACCTATACCATTAGTATAAGTAACATCAGTAATTGAGTAATAGATCAACTATCACACCTTCTTTGTAATCAAGTAAAGTCCTCAGTTCTTGTCCCTCTCCATCAGCTAGTTTAATCTCCTCTGCAAGACACTCATTATTCATTACCTATAATCAGTACATAATATTAAACAAGGTCTCATACAGTTACAGTATCTTATACTTTGATCCTTTCATCATAGACAGTGTAGTGGCCAATGGTCAGTCTAATTAAACTGAATTCCTTCATCAAGACAGTTAGGTTGTCTTGTGCTTTCAAGAGAAGAGCAGCTAGTAAATGATGTGGAGCATAACAGATGATAATGATGGAGTTTCCTTGATGAATGCTTCGTACAATAATTCTCTTGTTTAATTCTTTAAATGCTTCCTCTAAGAGATTACGTATGTCATCAAGTGAGTGCTCCTCTGGTTCCCATCCCAAAGTAAACTGAATTGTTTCAAAATCATTGAAATGTTCAGGCTTATTCTGACTAATGAAATCCTTTAACGATCCGCAAAGTGTCTTCACTTCTTCTTCATATTCTGATATCAGTGGTTTTGCTTCAGTGATTTCAAAGCGTATTACAATTATTTTAATCATTGAGATATTATTGACTCGGCATTTTTTTACTACAACATTCATAATGTTGTTAATGCTCTCAGCATTAGACAGCTCAGCACTCAATTCAGGGAAGGATAGTTGAAGGAATGACTTCAATTCTTCAACTGATGAAATTGATTTAGTAATTAATGGAACTATTTTATGACGAAGAATACCAAAGTGACCTCTGACCTCATCAAACATAGACTGATGTGCTGCATTAAAAAAGAACTCACCAGCTAATAATAAATATCATTAACAATCATTTTTAGACTAAATGTATACCTGAAGTTGATACTGTTGTGTTTGGAGTAGGTAATTGATTGACTTTACTACTAGAAACTGGTCCCACAACTAGAGCCGTTGTCATAATTCCATCTATTATTATAATAATACAGTTAATTACTAGTACACATAGATCTACATGTATACTCTTACCACAATCTTTAATAATATCTTGAGCTAAAGGTTTAGCTTCTTCTAATTCCATTAATATATTTCCTAGTGACCTCAGCTTACTGTGATCATCAGATACTGCAATCATTAATTCTCTTAATGTATCACTTAATGAGCCACCACATCTCTCAATCTTCCTTTGTGTATCCTCAGTGATTAATCCTTCTGTATATAACAACTGGATACAACTATCAGTGAGAGATACTTGTGATATTCTATCACTGTAATGCTGGAATATCTGACTAGCAGGATCATCATCTATAAAAATAATAAATATACTTGAAACTGTATTTATGTATATTAACTTTACATGTATTACGGATGAGTGTAGCAGCTTGTTTTTGATTCATTCTCTCAAGTGCACTAGCTAATGATTCCCAAGTACGATTATTAGCTGAAGTCAACCACAAGCTCAAACACTCCAGTAAACACTGAGAAGAATCAGTGAATCTAGCTCTAATTTTTTTCAGATCAGGATAAGGTAGGTTTAATTCCACTCCAAGATCAAACCAGTCAACATCAATGAAGTGACTTTCCTTCAAAGAATTAGAAACCAGCTTCATATGACTGATATCTAAAAGATAAGTATTATATACATAATATTACAAGAATGAGAGATCTAGTATCCCACACAGATGGAGGGCCAGGGAATAGATTTACCTAAACGAAACACTGCTCTAGAGCTAGCCATTGCTGCTGTAGAGAGCTAGCATAGATAGTAGAGAAGAGGAAAGGAAAAACCTTGGGAATTTGTTTACTTTACTATGTATGAGCCACGCCTTTTTGCGTGGGTGTTCACATTTTACATCACGTGACATTTTTCATTGAAGAAGGCGGGGCTGAGCTACTCACGTGTTTTAACATGGTTCTAATACATACTGATAATTCTATTTTTCTATTTTATGTAGTAGTACTGCAATAACTGATGGATCAGTGATACAATCATTGATACAAGTTATGGCTGATGAGAATTACCAGCTCACTGGACCCTGACTCTAAGAAGTTAGTCTATAATTACTAGGCGAATGTAGAACATTGAAGGGGCGAGCACAAGCTAGCATTTCATTAGAATGCTACCGCATTAGATCATTGATTTTTAAATAGAGAGTTGTGCACACATGGGTGTGACCAGAATAGGCGTGACTGGAGACGTACGTACATACAGAGGGAGGGAGACTTCGCCTGAGTGGGGCTCGCTTATGCTCGCCCCAATAATAAATAAATAATAATAATAATAACTAGAAGCAATGTAGAACATTAAGGGGCGAGCCTAAGCTAGCAAAGCAATTATGGCACTGGATCTATCCATCTATAATCTACTCCCGATGATTTCAAAGCATGCATCATGATTTAGGCATAGCAAACATGATTTACATGATGAAAGTTTAATGCTGCTGATAAAATTAATAATAAACTTTTAGTCTTCTAGTTTCACATACACATTTCTTGCCTATAAATGTCTGTAAAGATGCTTTACTTAGCTTTAGATATAATATTATCCAATATTAAGATGACTGAGAAAAAGCTTGATTGACTTTCACAGTTTTAATAGCAATTGCATCAGTAAAGACGAGCTTCATAGGTTATTAATTGAATTTAAAACCTTCTATAGCTGCTGGGGAAGTCTTTGGACGGTATCTGCCTTATATTGCTGCTAGAAAGCTCATGAATTCTTCCAGTGTGTTGGTTGCCATTTTTATTTTACTGTGACCGCTCCCACTTTCAATGAAAAATTGAAAATTGCATTGGTAATGCATAGTATCTATCTACCGTATTAGATCTGCGCATAAATAGGGGTGACGTACGAGGACAGACCATAGATATAATACACAGACCTGTGTATTAAATCTATGGGACAGACAGACAGAGGGACAGAAGGGGCGTGACTGAGAGTATAGCTAGAGTGGGGCGAGCTCAGGCTCGCCCCAACGAGCTCAGGCTCGCCCCAATAATAATGGTAACTAGGCGAATGTAGAACATTGAAGGGGCGAGCACAAGCTAGCATGGCAATATACAATGTTTAGATGTCACAAAGGCTAATGTTGTTGTCAAATTGTAAATTGAATGATACACATGCAGAGCACTGAGCTCAGAACTTGTGACTTGCATGCAAGGAAATTTTATAGCTTGCTCTTCTCTCTTTATTAGCAGTGAAGAATCTCAGTTGTAACTTTAATAAGTATAATTTAATTTTTACTATGATATTTTCAAGCACAGTACTTTTAGACTCTCTTTTCTCTGATGAGCCATTTGAAGTGCTTTTATATTCTGTCATTCAACCATAATTAATAAAAACTTGAAGATTTATGTGTGTTTTCTTGAATTTTCTCTGCTGATGAAGTGTCTTGACAAGAAATCAGTCCTATGTTGCTGCAAGTAAGATTGGCTAAGGTAGGTGCCATTTTAATTTCATTGCAACCACACCCACATCAATAAAAATATTTCATTAGAATGCTACCGCATTAGATCATTGTTTTTAAATAGATATTGTGCACACATGGGTGTGACCAGAATAGGCGTGACTGGAGACGTACGTACATACATACATACGGAGGGAGGGAGGGAGGGAGACTTCGCCTGAGTGGGGCGAGCTTATGCTCGCCCCAATTATTTATTTATACTACTGTATGGGTACAAAATATCATGTGGGATTAATTTTCATTCTTAAATAATGATTTTTGCTGTGTAAAGTTTTTATTCAGTGAAATTCTTCATATGACCACACCTTATAGTGCTTTAAATAGAAAACATGAAATTAAAACACTATGAAATTAATATTTCCCAATAGTCATGAAAATTTAACACCACAAATATTTGTACCAGTACAGTATCTGTTATTGTTATTGCTGTTGTATGAGGAGGAAGGAGAGAGAGGGAGGGGCTATAGCCTATACCATGCTATATGTATGTCTATACCATGAGCTGTATATAGCCTTCAGAATTTTGGCATTTTCTTAAAATGGCTGTAACTCAAAAAATTAAAGTTGCAATTAAGCTCAAACTTTCTACACAGCATTAGTGCATTGTATCAGAAAATGTAATAAAAATAAAAATCATAACTCAATGACTCTCCTCCCTATAGTCTGAAGAGTTATTACGTGTGTATCCTCCATATATAAATTATTTTGAAGTCACTAAGGAGGCTCTCAGTTCCT
>NW_003546866.1:24193-25244 GCF_000090795.2 Amphimedon queenslandica
ATACATATTGATGTCCTTATGCTGTGTAGCAAGTTTTAGCTGATTCCAACTTCAATTTTTCAAGTTACAGCCATTTTAAGAAAATGCCAAAATTCTGAAAAATACCCAAGGCTATAGCCCATGGTTTTTTCCAAAAAATGGCTCCAAAATCACCCCAAATTTTTATTTTGTTTTTTTATGCATATTGATGTCCTTATGCTGTGTAGAAAGTTTGAGCTGATTCCGACTTCAATTTTTCAAGTTATGGCCATTTTAAGAAAATGTTAAAATTCTGAAAAATACCCTGTACTATATTGGATGGTCTTATTAATTAGTGTCCCTCCCTCCCTCTCTCCTACAGATTGCTAAGATAAGAAGTGGTCATGGTTTTGTTGCTATGAAGGACTCATACAAACCATACAGGTACATGTACATGTATTTTTAGTATACATGCATGTACATATACATATACATGTAATGTACGTACATGTACATGTATTACTGTTGTTCTTGTTACTATTTTTAGACACTTGGAATTCCTCACATATTCTAATATTAGATCAGTCATTGATTTCACAGACAGTGAAGGTAAATAAATGTTGATGATTTATTTGTTTGTTTATTTATTTATTTTATTAGATGTTGTTAATGGTTTTGGTCTGTTAGTCCATTGGTCTGATGATCCTCAGGAGAGATTATTAACTTTTAAAATTAACGGAGACTCATCAATTAAAACAGAACTAATTAATAAAATATCTCAAATGATGTGTACCAGTAACTGTGCCCCATCTCCAGTGAGTGTAGGGACATTATTAAGATTAAAGCACGGGCTATAGTACAGGGGGTTTTTGGAAAATTTGGCATTTTAACTGCCAAAATTAAAACCAGCCATTTTGAGCCATTACATGTATGTACATTGTACATGCTCAATGGCACATGGACACAAATTTGCCAAATTAAAATTTGCCAATCATAAAAACTTTAGTAGTCTTCCAAAATTTTACCCCCTCCCCCAATTTTCAGCTATACAGTAATCTATTCCTAAAATGCTCATAACTCAAAAACTGCTCAA
>NW_003546866.1:26247-38995 GCF_000090795.2 Amphimedon queenslandica
TGGAGCATGTTGCATGTGAACCTGGTTCATTTACTCTATTATCTATGGTTGGAGGAAGAGTTCCCTCATGTTTTACATTTTTCTTCTTTGTCTTGTTATTACATGTCTCCAAGTCAAAGCTAATTAAATATTCTATAATTAGCAATCTCATTTTTATTATGAGACAATTGTCAAACTCTTTCTATTAAAACAATCAGCTTGTGTTAATTAATAATTATAAGTTGTAGCACACTACATGTACATGTAAGTAGCAAGATATTACATGTATGTCTTTATTATGTTGATTCTGCTCCAGCTTCTAAAGTGGTGGCATCAGATTATCATTATCTTGATCAGGATAAATGTCCTATGAAATAGCAAGATTAATCAATAATTTTAAACAATTATGCTCATATACCCCATCAAGTTGTTCATCTGTTATTAATTTTTGTAGTGCTCTGTTTAAAAAGATTATGTAAAAATACAATATATCATAACTTACTTTTGTACTTCATGTATAAGGTCTCTGTCACCACTTACAAGAAACATACGTATTTTTGATTTGCTAGCATCCTGCGTTGGTTGTGCCTATTAAAGTATTAACTTATAGATCAATGACACGTTTATTATGACACTGACCCATTCATGAGTCCATTGTCCTGTACTGCCATCACCAGTGTAATAGTATTGTGAGAGAGATACATGATTCTCATATCCAGACTTTATAGGCTACGAATGTAATATTGTAAATACGCATGTTAATATAATTTTTTTAATTTTTTACATCAATTATGAGGTGGCCTGCAATATTGTCAGGTTTAATACTTCCTTCAATGTACTGTTTCTAAAAATGTCATAATGAATTATTTATCATCTAATTTCTTTACTATTCTATCCACATTCCATTCAGTTGTTGGTTGAATATGACCAATCTGACCAATAACTTTCATAGAGTCTAAACAACTTAACAATTCTTGTACCTGTACAAACAATGAATGTAATAATAATAGCAAATTGACATTCTTACTTCATGATCATCGACCAATATTTTAATGACACTGAGAATCCCATCATTGAGTTGAGAGTAAGCAAGCATGCTCTGTGTAGCTTCAGGTAAAGTCACTCGTCTACAACAACATGCAAAGTGTAGAAGTGATACAAAACAGTTCATTGATACCTATCTTCATATCTGATTATAGGAATGTCATTTGATTTGGCCAGTATTCTTTTTATCCTAAAAAATATGTCATTATATTAATAATGCAGACACTTACATTAGTGCAGCAATCCTGTTCTTGCGTAAATAATACAATTCCCTGAAGAGAGTGTGACGAGTTCTGAATAAATCATTATATGTCTCTAAATCCTAAAAATAATATAAATATTCATAGTTGTTCTTATACAGTATGATCTAACGTCTTTTTGAAAACAAATATGTGATTCTCCATCAGCACACCTCAAAACACGAACTTTGCTTAAAAAAACTCTGTAATATTGTAAATAAAGTTTGTATGATTTGTTTTACCTCCATCTAAAGGTAACATTCTTTCCCAACACAGCAGCATCTCTCACTGTACTGTCAATCATACTAACATCTAGCCCACTCTTTTTATTAACTACAATCTGTATATTGAATTATGGTAGCATTATTATCAGTTTAAACTACATCATACCTCATATAGGAATCTTTTATCCTTACGTTGTTCCTACAAATTTCTTTTAACTTTAATTATTTCAATTACAATACTGTATTACAATACTGTATACTATAGATATTTCATTTAGGAAATCAAAAGTGTACTCGAATTTCTAAATCTTAACCAAGGTGGTACTAATGTGGGGTGATTTCTTACTGTGCAGTATGCATGCACAGCATGTGTACCTAATGCATGTAGGTATACGTGCATGAAAACATAAAATTTAATTCACTCAAAATTTTTAAAAATTGCAAAATATAAAATTCTATTTCCTCAAATTTTGTGCCTGTGAAGATTATTTGCATTTAAAGCCCTCATTTATGGTCAAAGATTATGGTACTTACAAAATTTACTCCTTGAATAAGCTCTTTAATGAATGTAATGTCTTCTGTGGTAAGTTTATATTCTTCAAAAGAAGCCATTAAATCTCTATTATTATGCATGTATTCAAACATTTTAACAGATACTTCAGGAACATTCTGTATTTGGATTACACATGATACATTGATTAATATCTTACCTTCCAAGGCTTGTTAAAGTCAGTTGTTGCCGACATTTCATCTAGCAACATGTCAAAAGTATAAGAAAAAGGGCCATGACCCAGGTTAAAGCAAAGAGCAGCAATTTGTACACACAAAACATCAGACTCAGTAATATTCAGCTCAGGTTGTTTCCTTTGAAGTTGCTTAACATATTCTCCAGCAAGAAAATACATTCTATAATTTTTGTTTTTTAAATAATTTTAATTAAATTTACCCAATGCTGTGTTGAAATCTTGAATAATTTGCTTTTGGCATGATGTGATATGTGTAACCTATTGTACATGCAAAAGTTAAGAAATTGATGTCTAGTTTACCCAATTGCTTGATATCTTTTAGTCTTTGAAATTGACGTGTTTTTACAATTTTTATAATCAATGGATGATCAATGACAATGTCACCATATACGTCATCTTGAAATATCTATTACGAGTGAGAATTGGAGTATTTAGTTCTAATCTGCTTACAAGAGGATTTATTTCTTGTCCTAAATTAAAAAAAAATTAGTGTTATATAATTAAATTCCGAGTAAAACATGCCTGTCTCCAGGTTTTGAATTTTAATACTAACATTTGTTTTTTTACCCAAAAATCAATTAAAATTTGTAAATATTTACCTTGCACTAGTTTATCTTTCTCAATTTGTTGTAAATTCATTGTTGTTATCTTCTCTTGCAATAATTCTATTTTGGAGCTAAATAAATCACCTTTTTCTTAAAGCTTTAAAAGAATTATAACTCAGGAGAGCTCAGTAAAAAAATATTTTCCATGAATTTTCATGACAGAATGACAACCCAACTGCTTAGTACCCGCCTACGCAAGCGTGGCGAGTCCATAAAAACAAGCTTCTTTTCTAATAATTATTTTATTTCTTTCAATTTATCATTTTCCTTTTATTATTTGACAAGTGAAGTTACATTTAAACCCATTATAATAATCTAATAAAGCACACATCATATACCTTCCTCCAGTTTTCTAATTTGTAATATTAGCAATTCTTCTTTTTCTATAATATTTTTACACAACTAAAATTATACATAATATATTCACCTTGCACTTTTTTATCCATCTCAATTCTTTGTGAATGCATTGTTGTAATTTTCATTTGTAACATTTCTATTTCTTCCTTGCTTTTAGCTTTAATGATTTTTATTTTTTAGCATTAATTAATATAAGTAAGTCACTTTTTGTATACTGTAGGGCACCTTTTTTTTAAGGGCTATAGGTTTCATGGATTTATATTTTGTGGATTTAATTTTTGCAAATTTATGCTCTCTGCCATCTTGTACCATATTAATTTGATTTTTGCGGAAGTAATTTTCACAAATTTAAAAAAATCATGTAATCCGCGAAATTTACAGCCCTCGAAAAAAGGTGCCCTATGGTATATCACATTTATATGCATACCTTCATTCTCTTCTTGATGTAATACTGTATCCATTTGTGTTTCTTCAATCTTCTCAACTAGATCTAATTGTTAATTGAATGTATTATTTATATTCACATATACATGCACATGTACATATACCTTCTTTTTCAGATTGAAATAAAGCAAGCTGCTGTTCTAATATTTTTTTAATTTCTTTCAAATTTTCATTCTCCTATCATTATTATTTATAATAATAGTTCAAATTTTTCACTAACTTCTTCACGTTCTGTTAAATGTGATACTTTCTCTTCTAATAACTGCTTTGTCTCAGCTAATAATAAGTAAACTAATCACTGTGACAACATTATTATACCTGCTATTCTTTTAAACCTCTCACTCTCTGCTATACTGGCACTCAGCATCTTGTTTTTAGCATCCAGTGTTTCTTTTAATGACTCCACTTCTTTCTTCATTGTTATACTTTCCTATAAATGAATAAATTAAGAGTTGATGCAAATCATAGTTCATTTGTTCATGCTACTTCATGTAAATATTATTAGAAGAGCTTATATAGTCATACCTCATTTAAAGTAGTAACCTCCTCTGTTCTATTAATCAGTTGTACACTCAATGACAGCATCAATTGTTTCATTAAACCACTACTAGTTGATAATGATGAGGTGTATTCATCTATTTCTGTTGTAGTAGCAGTGGAGGTATCCTTGACCTTTTATTAATAATGAAATCAGTTCATAAAATAGTCTATTTACCTCATACACAGTGCAGTATCCAATGGTTAATCTCTTCACTTTGTTTTCTTTCAATACATCAATATTATTAAGAGCAGCTGTAATTAACTGCTCAGATAGAATCAAAGGGAAGGAACAAGTGATAGTGAAAGAATTGCCATCTTGAACGACATTTAATTTGACATGTCGTGAGAAATTTTTAAATAAAGCTGATGAAAGTCTTTTGACATCATTAAGCACTGACTGGTTAGCATCCTCATCAACAAAAATTGTAATCCTTTCACACTCAAGTGGTGAAGCATGTGAAATTGTTTCATTCAGACACTGACTGAGTTTTGTTTCCTTTAGCTCCTTGATTGCCTTTTTATATTTCTGAATAGCGTCCTTAGCCTCCTCTATATTGAACTCATTAATGAAGTACTCCAGCACACTAATGTCATCGAGTGGACAACTATCACAAACTAACTGTAGAATGCTATGGATATCCTCACACTGAGCTACTTGAGGCCTTAATGCTTTGTCGTATGCACCCAAAACATATTTGATATTATCAAGTGTTGGAGACTGAGGACTGCTCATCATGATTGATCCCACTTTGAAGAATGTCTGGCCCAAAGTTAAACGCATCTTTTTAAACTCTAAGGTAACATTCAAAGGTAGAAAAATCTTCAGCCCTTCAACTAAATTATTGTAGTTAAATAGATATTAGTAAAGTACCAATTCTTACCATTTGTGTTGTCATTTACTTTCATTAAATCATCAATGCAATATACAACTCCTGTAAATACAATTTACTAATCCATGCTGCAATTAAAAATGTATACTTACTGTATTCTTTCATTATAGCATTTCCTAAGCTAGCAGTCACTTTGAATTTGTGTAAGATCTCAGCAAATGCCTTTAGTTTTCTATAATCATTGCAAACAGCTTCCTTTATTTGAGTCAGCAGATCCTCTCCTTGTACATTGGTGGCAAGAAGGATCTCTTTTATTAGCTTTTCCAAGCACAACAATGCAGTCAATTGAGGCAATAATGCCAATAGAGATCGGTCTGATGCACAATGAGCAAGAATCTTGCAAGCAGGATGCTCTGAACAATAGATATATCCATAAATTTAATGATACTCATTTAAAACTTACTTTCCATATCTATTCCATCAGCTACTGCCTTTTGTTCTATTTCCCTCAATGCTGATACCAATGAATAGATAGTAGGACCACCTTTCTTCTGTACATCATCAGCTTTCTGTAACCATCTATTCAGACACTCACGCAGACAACTCTCAACATTTCTTTCATTTTCTCTAATAGCATCCAGTGTAGCAGAGGATAGACCAAGAAAGAGACCAAGATCATAAAAACGGACTCCAGAGTAACCATGTCTTCTGAGTAATTGAAGTACCTCAGCAAGATCAGTGACTATTAAATAATTGTATTTAGTATAAGAAATAAGTAACTAAACATAGTTCAGGTACCATTACATTACCTAACATTCCACGCTCTGATCCGTCAGTCTTTCTTTTCTTGAGAGAGTTTTCTGCTTCACATTCGTTAGAAGTCTTTCTTTTTATCCCAGCGGCTCCTGTGACTACTGACTAATAGATATAGAGCGGTTGCAGTGACGTCACTTTTGACGCCATAATTACTTCCGTATGGCAAAAATTAATGAGCCTCATTCGTTTACACTTTACAGCAGTAAAATTGCTTCTTCTATAACTTCTTTTACACAGCACAAGGCAGAAAAGGAGTACAATTCTAGCAGTAGTAAGCAGAAAAGTAGCGATAGCAATAATTACAGGAGTAACAAGGCAACGCTGTGTTCACTTTGGCCGCTTCACTGGTTCTCTATCCGAGAACTTTTTGCTTCCTTTGCATCCCTGAGTTTGGAAAAATGAAAGCAGCATGGATTAGCCATGCTCATAGTTAAGGAAGCCTGCCAGAAGAGTTTATAGTGCTGTACAAATGAATGGCAAAGTAGCCATTTTGTCATGCGGAAGTAATTATGACGCATGCTGTGACGTCATATGAAACCGCTCTATAATATAGCTAATGAGCTCAAGTTTTGCAAAGAAAGGTGGGGTTCAAAACAACGCCCACGTGATCTGATCTAATAGGAGGGGCTAAGAGACTAAATTTGCTAATTTTGTCATGCTTGATTTTGATTCAGCTTGAAGGCTTGAACTGAGTGAGTCTGAGGTAGTCTCATCTTTTGTAAACTGATAATTCTATTTTATGTACTATTAGTGTCTATATATTTATCAGTAGTACTGGAGTAACTGATGGATCAGTGATACAATCATTGATACAAGTTATGACTGGTGAGAATTGCCAGCTCACTGGACCCTGACTCTAAGAAGTTAGTCTATAATTATTATTTATTTATACTACTGTATGGGTACAAATATTATTAAATTTTAATAAATTAATAATAAATTTTAATAATAAATTTTCTTAGTTTTTATTAATAACTATTTATAGCTTATTTGCACATGCAGAGTAGGGGTAGGGGGATTATTCCTGAAAATTTTCATATTATTCTATTCAGCATATCTCTAAAAATCAAGAACTGATTCTCCAAAATTAATCAAATATTCTCAAAAAATTCTCTTTAAATAATACTAATAGCTATTACTGCAACATAACTGCTGCCTCAACATGGTGAAAAAGTAATGAGTCTTGCTTATAACTAAACTAGACGTCAAAAAATCATATTAAATTTTGTGTAGTAGATTCCAAAAAGGATGTACATAATTGGCATGAGCTACTTTCTCATAAAATTTCATTGTAGAAGCCATTTTTATTCCATGTGTCACCTTTTATTCCCAAAATTATTCTGTATTCTTTTACAGCTTATTATTCCTATTTTTATTCCAGCCTAATCCCCTCACCCCTAATGCAGAGTACCTGACTACTCATTCACTACTCGATACCACCGGTACTGATACTCAGACTACTTGGTATTGGTATGGTGCAATGAATGGAAATTAAACCTCAATGTGAACAAATGTTATCACATGTCATTTTCTATCCTTCACAATATGGAGGAAGGTCTAACACATCAAGTTGATAGTGTTTCACTTAATAAAGTGAACACCTGTTGCGATCTTGGCATTATTGTGACTAATAATCTATCATGGTCAAAACACTATCACTTTATATGTGGCAAAGCCTATCGTGCCCTGCATTTTATTCGGAGAAACATTTCTGCCTCTTCAAGCATGTCTGTCAAAAGATCTCTATACATTTCTCTAGTCCACTCTCATCTCAGTTATTGCTCACAGCTCTGGTCCCCTGCTTACATCAAAGATATCAGGATGTTAGAGACAGTGCAGAGAAGAGCAACTAAGTATATTGTTTCTCATTCTATGTCTTATAGGGAAAGACTTATTGAGCTTTATTTACTTCCACTAATGTACTATCTCGACCTACAAGATGTACTCTTCCTTTTAAAGTGTATTAAACATCCCCCTGATAATCTGGACATCTTCTCTTACATCACTTTTTGTACATCCAACACCAGATCTTCAAGTTCTGGCAAGCTCAAATATATATATAAATGCCGGCTATCTATCACTAGACACTTTTACTTTAGCCGAGTAGTACGAATTTGGAATCAACTTCCATTTTTGGACCTGTCTCTTTCATTTAATGTACTAAAGTCCACCATTACCAACTACTTATGGGAGCACTTTATCACTAACTTCAATTCATCTGATATATGCACCTTCCACTTTGTATGTCCGTGTGGCAACTGCCATGTTATAAATGCATTCTGATTTTAACACTAGTTAATTTTATTATAGTTTTTATTAGTATTGCATTGTACATTATAATTATTTCTATTTCGGGCTTTTACTTTTACTTTTTAGTATAAGCCTTCAACTGCTCATTGTCCTTGAATTTTTAATTATTTGTTCCTTTTTGTCAATTTAAGTTGTAAAATCCGTTATTATTATTATTATTATTATTATTATTATTATTATTATTGATTCAAAATTTATGGTATTGCCCACCTCTAATTATTAATTAAAGTGGGTGAAGTTACTTATAAGTATAGGTTATATATACACCGAGGTAGAGGTTTCTATGGTACTTTATTAACCTCATGACTTTCTATGGTACTTTATTAACCAAGCGATAAAAACAACTACCAGCTGCTGATTATAAGACCACAGTTGACATGCATACAACATATCTAACAGGCTAGGAGTAAAGAATCAATCAAGCTTGACAAATAGACTAATAAGAGCATAAGTGTAGAGCGACAGGTTTCTAAGTGTTCCCGGGAAATATCTAATAGATTTAGAAAGTAGAAACCTGGTATTCTGTAATCTGATTGGTCAATTAAAACTTGGCATGGTAGAATTAATGGTATTCATGAGAATATACATGTAAAGATTGGTGACAGAGGGCTAAGCTGGGATTTTTATCCAGAAGATTATGAGAAAGAGGAGGGGGAAATGAGACTATGAATTACCTTGACCTTAAAAATACTTAATGAAAAATACAGTCAGCAAAGCACATGCAGTGTTTTTGGAAAGAATATTTTAAAAAGGCAATAAACATTGGCAATAAACATTGGCAATGAACATTGGCAATGAACATTGGCAATGAACATTGGCAATGAACATTGGCAATGAACATTGGCAATGAACATTGGCAATAAGCAAGTAAAGCAGTAAACATGTTGATGCATTTTTTAAAATTATGTTAAATTTGGGTAGTGTTTATAAATTTTTAGGTAATTTTGTATTGTATACCTGAAAATTATAAACTGCAATTGTATAATGCTTAACATAGGTTCAAGCGATTCAAAAGAAATTCACAGCACTATGAGACCATTGCTTATCCTTTCAAGTGGATGGCCCCAGATAGCTAAATCAATAATCGTTAAATGTATGTACTATCACTAAATTAGAGCCAAACCGCAAATTGATATGATGCATGATAATGATGATGGTCTCTCATTGTTTGTATATTCTAGTGGTCATTTGGTGTTGTACTGTGGGAGATAATGACAAGAGGAAAGACTCCTTATGAAGATGTACTACCTGAAAATATGTTAAACTATTTAACTACTGGCCACAGACTCCCCCAACCTAAAAACTGTCCTGATGATCTGTAAGATATTAAATAAACACACACACACACACACACACAGTAGAGTAATTGAGAAATTTCATGTTAAGTGCATATTTGCCATTTTTAAATACCCAAGGGTATAGCTTATGGTTTTCCAAAAAATAAGTCTAAAATTATCCCCAATTTTATTACAGTTTCTGATAAATATTGATGTACTTATGCTGTGTAAAAAGTTTGAGCCCATTCCGACTTCCATTTTTCAAGTTACAGACTTTTTAAAAATGAGCCAAAATCTACTAAAGGCTGTCCATGGTTTTTTCCAAAAAATGGCTCCAAAATCACCCCAAATTTTCATTACAATTTTTCTGATACATATCAATGTACTTAGGCTGTTTTTCCCAAAACTACTGCCTTGTCAATATTTTTCCACTGTACAATATTGGCATTATTGTTGTATTTATCTCTCTCTCTCTCTCTCTCTCCTAGTCCCTCACTGATAGGAAGAGGCCTGTGTATTCCTGTACTATGATATGAAGGGTGTGGTGGCTTGTCTCACTGGATTCAGAAATGATAAAGAACTTGCAGTAAGTTCACATGCCCACACAGTCTTTAATGATACATGTACAATGTAATAATCATGTAATGTATAATAAGGACCTACATGTAGTGCATTGTCAATGATATTAGCATACAGTCTAATGATGTTAACACTGATATTAACACTGATATTAATGCTGAATGTTTAATGCACATGTACTGTACATGTATTAAAGTCCATTTGTGTTCACCTGAGCCTTTGTTTTCTTGCTATAACTTTTGACTTACAAGCTCTATTGTAAAAATAAACATACCAGTGCATTCCTCTCCTTTTGCCGCATCTATTGTACTACTTAAGAAGCAGCTTTAGCTCTTTAACTCCAAGTTGGTTGTATAACCCATGCAGAAAGTACAGCCATACTTTTCACAATATTATTGCATTGTGTTAATTACTGGGTGGGGTCTGTAATCACTTCCTGGGCTCAGGTGAATGCAAATGGACTTTAGTATGTACCCTATTACTTTCATTGTATAAGTTTAATGCTAATATTAGCACACTGATGCTAACACTGATATCACTGATACTAACACTGATATTAACACTGATACTAACACTGATATTAACACTGATACTAACACTAATATTAACACTGATATTAACATTGATACTAACACTGATATTAACACTGATATTAGCACTGATAATATTATTATTCTTATAGCGTGAGTTATGTGACATGATACATTGGATGGGTGGTAGTGTGAGGAATAAAGTATCATCAGCTGTTACTCATGTTGTAGCTAAGAACGTCATTGGGACCAACTACAAGGTACAGCTTAATTTTACATGTATTGTTAATTTAGTATTAATTTAAGTACCTTATAGCATGAAATTTTTTCGAGTGCTAATTTTTGTTTTTTTTTGTTCAAAAATTGAATGAGACTCTTAGACTATAAAAACTTTTAATGATATGTGTTTGCCTGGTTAATGATTACTGATCATTGAAGATATCTTTAGGATGGACAATGAAATTTTATGGCAACAAAAATTTCCTACTATAGAGTATTCATTAAATAATTAATTAAGTATCAATTTATTATTAAGTATTGATTAATAAATAAATTTAGTATTAATTATTGATAAAGTATTGATCCCCCTGTCATTAGAATGCAGTGTCCTTTGGTATTGATATAATGAGAGAAGACTGGGTTCATGAGTCATATAAGAACAGGAATAACCCGTGAGATTATAATGACTTATTATTGTCATTGTGGCATGATGACTTACAATGTATTGTCACTGAATGAGACTATTGTGTGCTCCTCACTGACTGTAATTGTTTTTATTATTGCTAGTACATGTACATGTATTTATAATATGTTTGTGTTTCAATAGGAATGTATCTGCTACAGACCCTGAACTGGTAAGATTAATCTATCAATTTTAAAAATTATATACTAGGGCTGGGACGAAGCTTCCAAAGGTTTCAAGTGATGGCTTTTAAAGCCTTCAAAGCTTCATTATTAGTAGTTATTAATAGTTAATTTGAATAAAAGTTTATGTAGTAGGACTTTGATAGTATAAACAGAAGCGGGTGATAATTTTTAAAATGTACAATAAAGCTTCAAAGGCTTTGATTTCTTTATGTGGAAACTTTGAAGGTTCCAAAGTGATCTTCATCCCAGCCCTATGTGTACATGTATGTGTATCAACTCTCCCTCGCTCCCTCTCCCTTCCTCTCTCCCTCTCCCTCCCTCCCCAGATGGTATTCAAGCAGTTACCATTCCTCGGTTGTCACTTGTCATTGTTTGGATTCACTCCAACAGAGGCTGAGCATGTCAGTGAGATAGCTCAGACTAACGGTACACTACCAACACATAACGTAATGTCACATAATCTCATTAATGATAATTATTGTAGGCGGAGTCATGTGTGAATCAACTGATGATAGTTTGACTCATTTGGTGATAGCTAATGGAGTGGATACTAATAATGTACCAACTGGTATACCACCAAGGACTCACATAGTCAAGCAACAAGTAAGAGAGAGAATATTTATTCATTTATTTATTTTATTTTTTTAGTGGTTTTGGGAAAGTATTCAAATAGAAGCTTGTGCTGATGAAGCAGTTTATTATGCAAAAGTAATTTTAAGGAATATTTATTATTAACTATTATTATTATTATTATTATTATTATTATTTTGTTGTTGTTTTTGTTGTTGTTTGTAGGAGAGACCTAAAAAGAGACATTCCATTCATAATTCCTCTTCATTCATTAATGTGGATAGTCTACTGGAGGCATCACTAGTCTCACTATCATCACCTATTACTAGTGAGTACACTACTACATGTTCTTTAGAAAATAAATTATTTTAAGTGCAATTTTGAGCTCATGTTCATGCATAGAAAGGAACATAATATTTTATAAATTTTGTGTACATGTACACAAAATTACATGTGTACATGTGATCATGACCATTGACCTGATGTGCATGTACATCTAAATGTACAATACATGTATACATGTACATTGTACATGTATACATTTGCAATTATTATTATTTTACGCTACCACAGGGCAGGGGCTAAGAGAGGGAGGTATTAGGAGACAATCAACACTAGCCACTGCTTCAATAGCCACACCCACCCAATCCGGTCCCGCTGTCACCACGGCAACAGAAGGGGGCAGGGCAGTTCCCAATAAACAAGACACAGCCAGATACCACATTGTCAAAGAACTACTGACGACAGANAAAAATTTTGTAAAAATCCTCAACGTGATTGTCAATGTAAGC
>NW_003546866.1:41338-52292 GCF_000090795.2 Amphimedon queenslandica
TGTATCAGAAAATTTAATAAAAATTTTGGGTGATTTCGGAGCTATTTTTTGAAAAAACCATGGGCTATAGCCTTGGGTATTTTTCTGAATTTTGGCATTTTCTTAAAATGGCCATAACTCAAAAAATTGAAGTTGGAATCAGCTCAAACTTTCTATACAGCATAAATACATCAATATGTATCAGAAAGTGTAAAATTTTGGGTGATTTTGGAGCCATTTTTTGGGAAAAAAACCATGGGCTATAGCCTTGGGTATTTTTCTGAATTTTGGCATTTTCTTAAAATGGCCGTAACTTGAAAAATTGAAGCCGGAATCAGCTCAAACTTTCTACACAGCATAAGGCCATGAATATGTATCAGAAAATGTAATAAAAATTTTGGCTGATTTCCTAGCCATTTTTGGAAAAAACTATGCATGCTTTTACATGTACTGCTTAAGTATTGGGTATTATTATTCTGAAATTGCAATTATATTTTTATTCATAACTCAATGACTCTCCTCCTATAGTCTGAGGAGTTATTACGTGTGTATCCTCCATATATAAATTATTTTGAAGTCACTAAGGAGGCTCTCAGTTCCTGTGATCGTCAGTTCCCAAGGTTTCATGCTTTCCTTAAGTGTAATGAGTCCAAACCAGAGTGTGGCCGCCAGACACTATCAGAACTACTGATAACACCAGTACAAAGAATACCAAGGATCATATTATTACTACAAGGTTCATGTATATTATATAAATACTAGTATTTACATGTACTGTACATTGTAATTTAGCTGATGTTGGGTAAGATAATTCTCTCATTTTGATAGCCTTTTTCCAATTAAAGCCCATCATTTTGAACCATATATGTACATGTTCAATGGGACATGTGAATATATATTAAAACCTGCCAATCACCGAAAATTAAGCAATGCACCAAAATTTCATCTCTCAACAATTACAATGGTCACTGTACAGTCCATCTACATGCATGTTTTATTGTTATTGTTATTTTTATTATTTTTATAGATTTATTAAAGCGTACTGATACTGGCCACATTGATTACAAGCAGTTGGAGGAATCAGTTGAAAAACTTAAGAATGTAATGGAGTGAGTTATACATCACTACATGTACATGTATTTTATTTATTTATTATTATTAATTCTTCTAGACACATAAATGAAGACAAGAGGAAGACAGAGAAGCAGATGCACATGTTTGAACTTATACGTGACATTGAGGATGTCCCGGTAATTAGTAGGTGTGGTCTTTAATAACTGACTCCTCCCCTTTAGCCGACGGTCCTTTCATCTCATCGTTGGCTTATTTCAAGACATGATGTGCTGGAGTTAAATATTAGCAATAATGGAAAGACTAATAAACCATTGTCTATAGCATTGTTCCTCTTCTCTGACAGCATTGAGGTGAGATAGAGGAAGTGTCTCATTTTTATATGTTAATTTCACCTGTACTATAGCCCATGGTTTTTTTCCAAAAAATGGCTCCGAAATCACCCCCAATTTTTACATTTTTTGATACATATTAATGTCCTTATGCTGTGTAGAAAGTTTGAGCTAGTTCCAACTTCAATTTTTCAAGTGACAGCCATTTAAAAAATGAGCCAATTTTTGAAAAATACCCAAGGCTATAGCCCATGGTTTTTTTTTTAAATGGCTCCGAAATCACCCCCAATTTTTATTACATTTTCTGATACATATTGATGTTCTTATGCTGTATAGAAAGTTTGAGCTGATTCTGACTTCAATTTTTTGAGTTATGGTCATTTTAAAATCCCAAAATTTTGAAAAATACCCTGTACTATTGGATGGTGTTATTAATTAGTGTCCCTCCCTCCCTCTCTCCTACAGATTGCTAAGATAAGAAGTGGTCATGGTTTTGTTGCTATGAAGGACTCATACAAACCATACAGGTACATGTACATGTATTTTTAGTATACATGCATGTACAATGAACTCAAGCCGTACGCGTACGCATGCCGTACGCGTCTTAATTTTCGAGGCGTATTAAATTTCGTTATTTTTGTGCTCATCTTAAATCCACGAAATTTAAACCACCTCTAATGCCATTCTATTGTATGTAGACTATGGCCAGAACACGAAAATTAGCTCACACGAATATTAAATTTTGAGCAAATTTAATTGAAACACGAAATTTTGAACCCTCGAAAATTTGAACGTATACAGTACATGCATGTACATATACATATACATGTAATGTATGTACATGTATATGTATTACAATTGTTCTTGTTACTATTTTTAGACACTTGGAGTTTCTCACATATTCTAATATTAGATCAGTTATTGATTTCACTGACAGTGAAGGTACGTCATACATGTACACAATATTTATTTATTTATTTATTTTTATTTATTTATTTATTTTATTAGATGTTGTTAATGGTTTTGGTCTGTTAGTCCATTGGTCTGATGATCCTCAGGAGAGATTATTAACTTTTAAAATTAACGGAGACTCATCAATTAAAACAGAACTAATTAATAAAATATCTCAAATGATGTGTACCAGTAACTGTGCCCCATCTCCAGTGAGTGTAGGGTCATTATTAATAGAGATGTACCAATATGGGTTTTAGCTGATATTCCGATATGCCGATATTGACATAGCCATTACTGGCTGATACCGATACCGATCCGATATTTTCCTTTCTACCTTCTAGGCACAGGTTTATGCATGTAAAATGTGATTTATACACTCCCCCAATTTAGTATCTTGACTAATTATCAAGTATTTCTAGTTATAGAATCATTTTGACATTTATTGTATCACATAATTGTATTAAAATTAATTAATTAACCCTTTATTCTCATGCATATGACCATGTGTTCCTATATCTGCAAGATGCATGCAAAGAAACCGATAACCGATACTATGAAAAACAGGCCGATAAGCCGATATCCGATATGCCGATCCGATTATCGGGACATCTCTAATTATTAAGATTAAAAGCACGAGCTATAGTACAGGGGTTTTTTGGCATTTTGATAACCATTTGCCAAAATTAAAACCAGCCATTTCGAGCCATTACATGTATGTACATTGTACATGCTCAATGGCACATGGACACAAATTTGCCAAATTAAAATTTGCCAATCATAAAAACTTTAGTAGTCTTCCAAAATTTTACCCCCCCCCCAATTTTCAGCTATACAGTAATCTATTCCTAAAATGCTCATAACTCAAAAACTGCTCAATTAGCTCAAATTTTATTTATACATGTACATATGTATGTATCATAAGGCATTGACTATCAACATTTTCTATTTTTAATTATTTTTGTTTGTTGTTGTTTACAGGATATGTTTGTATGGAAGACCTCATCAGATATATTACACTCAATGCCAAAGACTGGAGGTAGCATTGGACCCATTGATACTGGAACCATTAAAAGAGCATTCACGTAAGAGAGAGAGAGAGAGGGAGAGGGAGAGAGAGGGAGGGAGGGAGGGAGAAAAAGAAAGTGTTTGTGTACATGTATTACATCAATCTATTATTTCTTGATTATTAATTATTAGTGATAGTATTAAAGGAATGAGAAGGAAAGTGAAGAGAACTATATCAAATCGTTCCAATAGAAGACCATTCACACCATTGAGGTACTTATAGATATACTGTATAGAGAGAGACTAGTGACATATTATGATATTATTGTGGTACATATTGTATTTATATTATTAGTAAAAATGTTGATCAGTTAGACACAATGGATGAATCATTTACTGATCTTGTAAGTAGTATAGTATTAGTAAGAATACTATGAGTGACATACCCTCCCTCCCTCTCTCTCCTCTCATAGGATTCTACTCTGAATACTTCTACACTATCAGTAGCTCCTCCTTTTCCTCCTACTCCAATGAGAGCTCCTCCCACTAAAAGACAAGCATTAGGATATGGACATTCATTTAGTTCAATGGATCTCACTAAATTAGGATCCACTGGTACACTCTGATACTGTGCATGTATCCCATTAGATTGTTATATTTTATTTTTATAATTCTCTCCTCTCTCATCATTGTTGTGTCTTTCTCTATTAATTATTATTACTTAACTACATTGCATTTAACTCTCTCTCTATAATTGTCTCATAGCCCAAGCTAATTTAGTTTAATTTTCTTGCAATTGTTTACTTTTATAATCATCAAAAATGACGAATCCAAAACGTGAATGCACATGTGTAATATACCATTATAGCTGGCAACTTTTGAGGGATAAAACTTTCATGGATCTGCCCAAAATTCATTTTCATGGATTTCATTTTCAAGCATTTATAGCTATATACATGTAGCTACATGTATGTGAAGTGTAATTATAATATATGCTTGCTCCAGCCACATTAATCTATCCTGATCATTGACCTAATCACTGTGTTAACACTTTCAACTAGATAGGCACTAGTCTTATCTACAGGCTATAAAGGAACATGCAAGTTTTAAAGACCGGAATATCATCAATATCAGTAGTCTTGATATCATTAACAGGTTTATACCATAGATAATAGGTTACATAGTCTCTATTATCTATGTTTATACATGTATATAAGCAGGGATATTACATTTATCCCTGATATGTGTTATCTCATTACGTTATAGTACGTGCATGTTCTTTTGCCAATAATATTTATAATTGTATAATTATGACTGAAATCAAAAGATATGTTTACTATGTTACTATAACACACTATATTAATAGGCAGCATTATGCAATAAAAGTTCTATACTAAGTACTGAGCATTATTATTAAATTGTAGCTTTTAAAAATTCATTTCACACATTCCATTGAAACCTTTTCAGGCATCAAATCATAATTTTCTCGGGGCGGATAAAGTTTCTGTTAAATTTAGTTATAACTGTTGGATTAGTATACTTTTCTTACCCAAGTTTCAATCCTTAGATCATTAATTGCTTTTTTAAATCCTCTATTATTATTATTGAGTTAGTCTAATGTCATTAATACATTCTTTACTTACTCTTGAACTGTCTTTATTAATCCTCTATCACCACTGACAAAGAAAACACGCCATGGGAGATTGGCATGATATCTTTCTTGTGCCTAATAATACAGTGTAGTATAATTAATGTCACATTATGATAAACCTAACCCATCTATCAGTCCATTTTCCTGTTGAGTCATCATCACGATAATAATATTGTGTCCAAGTTTCATTTCCTTCATATCCATTTAATACCAGCTACAAGTACATACCCATGATACGTGTGTTACTATTATAAATTAACTTAATTACATCAATAATGAGATTACATTCAATTTCATCAATACCAGTTGCTTTTACAATAGCTTCTTTCTGTTAAATAATTATTATAATTTATGCCACTTTCACTGTAATTACCAAGTCATCTGGATTCTTATTCCAATCTTCTGGTGGTATAATATAACCAATTTCTGCAATAAATTTAGATTCGTCCAAACAATCTAGCAGTGTTTGCACCTACAATGTACATTCCATTTTTTATATGTAGTATTAATTTCACTAACAAGAGGATCTTTAACAGACTCTCTGATGAGAATAAGAACACTGTCAGTGAGTTGTGTATAAGCAACCATACTTCTAGCAGCATCAGATATAGTCACCTTACTGTATTATTAATGTGGTAGGAATAAAATGCCAGAATTAATATTACCTATTAGTGTCTTGAATCAATTCAGTATTATCTGCTCTTGTTAACATTACTTTGATCCTGAACTAGTTATAAATAGTAGACACGCATAGATGTACTTACATTAAAGCAACAATTCTTATTTTGCGAACATAATATAAATCCCTGTAAAGGCGACTATGAGTGCTGAAGAAATCATTGTATGTCTCCAAATCCTATTATAGTAAAATGTGGATTTAAATATAATATTATGTAATTAATGTTTTCTAACATCTTCATGGAAGCAGATGTGTAATTTACCATCATCACACCTCAAAACATAAACTTTGGCAAGGAATACTCTGTAGTTAAATAAATTGGACTATAGACAATATCACCAATATATAACTACCTCCATTTGAAATTGATTTTTGCTCCCATAACTGCAGCATCTCTTGTTGTGTAATCAATTACTTTGACATTCATTTGACTTTCATTTAATATGATCTGTGATGTACATATACTTACTGTACATAAAATACAATTATTTCAGTACCTCATACAGAAATTCTTTGTCTTGGATACACTGCATCTAATAGTAATTGTAATCATAATGCTCATGTACACAGTTTAAAATTATTATAAAAAATATTAGTAATTTTACGTACTTTCCTTTTTTCTCTCATAAGTTCTTTGATGAAGGTAATAACTGCTTCAGGGTTATTGAAATATCTTCTAAAAGACTCCATTAAGTCTTCATTATCTTCTAGCATGTATTGAAACATATTGACAGATGCTTCAGAAAAATTCTGAATTGATACAAAAGTACATTATACTAATTAATGTACAGTATATACTTACATCCCAAGGCTTTTCAATGTGCTGTTTTTGACATATTTCCTTCAGGAACAAACCAAAAATGTGAGAGAAAGGACCAACACCCAGGTTAAAGCAAAGAGCAGCAATTTGTACACACAAAACATCAGACTCAGTAATATTCAGCTCAGGTTGTTTCCTTTGAAGTTGCTTAACATATTCTCCAGCAAAATAGTACATTCTAAAAATATCAAGCTATACTGTTTGGGTGCTAAATCTAATTAACTCTTACCCAATGCTATGCTGAAGTTTTGTATAATTTGCTTTTGTCTTGTTTTCATAAGTGTAACCTACAGTAAATGCAAGCAGGATTTTTTAATGGTTTTTATACATGTACATGTATAATAGTTTACCTAATGTGGTGATTTTTTTTAGTCTTTGAAATTGACGTGTTTGTACAATTTTTATAATCAATGGATGATCAATGATTATGTCACCATAAATGTCATCTTCAAATAGCTATATACAATATAACAGGTTAAATTTAACATTGAAGTAGATTTACAGTTTGCTTACAAGAAAATCCTTTCCTTGTGGGGAGGATAAACTTAAATTATAAAATTAATATTGCTAAAGTAGCACACACTTTTTTGTGTGTGTCAACTAACACTTACTTCTCCTTTGGCTTAGATTTTCAATTTTCTGTTGAAATTTAGTATGTTCTTTTTTGATCAAATATATACCACTAGTTAATATACACATTATAGTTAAACTACAGTTGTACCTTGCTTCTCAATTTTTTGCAAATTCATCATTGTTATTTTTGCTTGTAATAAGTCAATTTCTTTCTTACTTTCAGCTGGTGATATTTTACATTTTTCTGAATAAGAGGTATGAACTCTTGATCTGACTACTGACCTTGTACTTCTTTGATTTTATCATCTTTTTGTTTTATTTCTCTTTTTAAACTTTTAATTTCAACTTCCATTTCTTGTTGTGTTCCTAGTATATAATTATTAGATAAAGTAGAATTTAAAAATTTTTGATTGTTCAGTAGCATTTAAATGTTTTCTGTCCCTTTATTTTTGTATATCTTATTAATAACTGCATGAATCACTCACACAATAGCATGATACATACCGTACGGGTATAAAATTCCATGGAGTATTTAATTTCGCGGATTTCGTGGGTGACTTCTCAGCCACAAAAATTAATACCCCGGAAATGCTCATTGCACATGCGCAGCAGGTGAAAATCAATGACTTAATGAAAGTGCACGTGCAAAAACGCGAAATTTAACCCCCTCGAAATTAAAGAATTAAGAGCTTTTCACTAAAACACAAAATTTTATACCCTCAAAATTTTATACCTGTATGGTAGTTACTTACCTAATTGTGTTTCTTTACCTTGCTCTTTAATTTTACCAACAATTCAGTGGCTTTTCTTCAGACTGTTTAAATTCTTAGTGATTTGAATTGATCATAATGTTATTATGTGTTACAAACTCATGTTTACCTTCTTTCTCAGATTGAAATAAAGCAAGCTGCTCTTCTAGTAATTTGTTCATTTCTTTCAGTTCCTTATTCTCCTATTATTATCATAACAATAAATAGTTCACATTTCTCACTAACTTCTTTATGTTCTGTTAAATGTGATTCTTTTTCTTGTAATAACTGCTTTGTCTCAGCTAATGATAATTTTAAAATAAAGTATTTCAAAACATTTATACCTTTAAACCTCTCACTATCTGCTATACTGACATTTAGCATCTTGTTTTTAGTATCCAGTGCTTCCTTTAATGACTTTGTTTCTTCTTTCATTATCATATTTTCCTATGAAATAAGTAAATTATTAAAAATTGGTACAAGTCATAGTCAATGGTCCATGCCACACTTCATGTTAATTACATTAGAGAAGTTTATATAGTCACTATACCTCATTTAAAGTAGTAACCTCCTCCTCACTATTAATCAGTTGTACACTCAGTGATAGCATCAACTGTTTCATTAAACTACTACTAGTTGATAATGATGAGATGTAGTGATGTTTATCTAGATGATAGTATATACATTATAAAAAAATTTAAGAGCACAAGGCTTACTTAGTTCTGTTGTAGCAACAGTGGAAGTGTCGTTTACCTTTTATACTTAAAGTAATGATAAAATCAGCTCATATTGTTTACCTCATACACAGTGCAGTATCCAATGGTTAATTTCTTCACTTTGTTTTCTTTCAAAACATCAATATTATTAAGAGCAGCTGTAATTAACTGCTCAGATAGAATCAAAGAGAAGGAACAAGTGATAGCATATGACTTAGCTCGTTCAACCAAAATATACTTGACATGCTGAGATAAACTTTCAAATATAGCTGATGACAATCTTTTGACATCATTGAGTATAGCTTCAGCAGCATCTTTATCAACAACAATGACTATTGTTTCACATTCGAGTGGTGAAGCATATGCAAACTTTTCCTCCAGATATTGAGTGAGTTTTGTTTCACTAAATGCTTTAATGGCTTCATTATAATCCTGGATAACTGCTTTAACCTCATTGATATTGAGCTCATCAACAACAAACTCCAGCATGCTGATATCATTGAGTGAACAATTTGTGCTAATCAGTTCCAAAATGCTATTAATGTTTTGGCACTGATCTACTTGAGGCTTTAAGCTATTGTTGTATATAATCAACATATATTTGATATCATCAAGTGTTGAAGACTGTGAGTTTTTTGTGATGATGACTGATTTCACTTTGAAGAATATTTTCACAAATTTTAATCGCATCGACTTAAAATCTGAATTTAAGCTCTGAGGAAGATAAATTTTCAATCCTTCAGCTACAATAAAATAATACATTCAAATCAGAATTGAATATTTTTGTTACCGTTATCATCATTAAATTCAATTACATCATTAATACAAAAGACTTTCTCTATAAGGTATAACAATTTAGCTATAATGTTGTGCTTATGAATCAACTTACTGTACTCATTCTGAATAGCATACCCTATGTCAGCAGTGATTGTAATGTGGCACAAAATGACAGCAAGTGCTTCAAGTTTTTGATAGTCAGTACAAATGGCTTCCTTAATTTGAATCAGCAAAATCTCTCCTTGTACATTGGTAGAAAGCATCATCTCTTTTATCAGCTTCTCTGCATGCAAGAATTTAACCAACTGAGGTAACGCAGACACAAGAGATTGGTTTGAGGTATAATGAGAAAGAATTTTACAAGCAGGATGAACTAAACATGCATGTATAACTTAAATTAAAAATAATAGCTTTATTAAACTCACTCTCCATATCTATTCCATCAGCTACTCCATTCTCTCCTAATTCCCTCAATGCTGATACCAATGAATAGATAGTAGGACCACCTTTCTTTACTACATCATCAGCTTTCTGTAGCCATTTAGTAAGACAGTCACTAAGACACCTTCCAGTGTCTCCTCTGTGATCAGCTTCAATGACACTTATTGTATTAGGAGACAGACCAAGAAAAAGACTGAGCCTGTAGTAACGGTCTTCTGAATAGCCATGTCTTGTAAGCAATTGAAGTAGGTCAGAAAGGTCAGTAACTATTATACATATATAGAGAAATCAAGTTAGACTGAAGCGATTTACATTACGTACATGAATCTTTTATGGTTCAGCAAGTACATACATAGGAGAGCTTCATGCTCAGATCTGTCAGTCTTTCTTTTCTTGAGAGAGTTTCCTCCTTCCCATTCGTTAGAAGTCTTTCTTTTCCCTGCCATGTCAAGTGAAGTTGATCCAATAAAGTATCTAGATAGGAGGGGCTGAACCACCCAAAAAATGCAAAGCTATTTTTATTTTTGTGATAGTTGACTTGACTGATTTGGCTTGAACTGAGTGAGTCTGAGGTAGTCTCATGTTTTGTAAACTGATAATTCTATTTTATGTACTATTAGTGTCTATATATTTATCAGTAGTACTGGAGTAACTGATGGATCAGTGATACAATCATTGATACAAGTTATGACTGATGAGAATTACCAGCTCACTGGACCCTGACTCTAAGAAGTTAGTCTATAATTATTATTTATTTATACTACTGTATGGCTACAAAATATCACGTGGGATTAATTTTCATTATTTTTGTTGTGTGAAGTTTTAATCCAGTGAAATTCTTCATATGACCACACCTTATAGTGCTTTAAATAGAAAACATGAAATTAAAACACTACGAAATTAATATTTTCCCAAAATTGTGAAAGTTTAGCACCACAAATATTTGTACCGGTACAGTATCTGTTATTGTTATTGCTGTTGTATGAGGAGGAAGGAGAGAGAGAAAGAGGGAGAATAGTTCCACTTTTATGGGCTATTGCATGATAGTGGTATTTTATAGAAAATTTGCCCATTTTCAAAAAATAGCCATAACTCAAAATTTTTTGGTCGGAATCAGCTCAAACTTTCTACACAGTATAAGGACATCAATTGGTATCAGAAAACGTAATAAAAATTGGGGGTGATTTTGGACCCATTTTTGAAAAAA
>NW_003546867.1:0-1272 GCF_000090795.2 Amphimedon queenslandica
CAGTATGGAAGAATAGATAGAGAGATATTTAATGTTAAAATGTATCTTTATTCTTTTATTGCTTAGTTAAAGGATTCTTTTGGAGATGAGTCCCACAAGTTACCGGAGAATTACACTGACAATGCACCTGCTAGGTATGTATATCCTCCCTCTCCTCTCTCTCTCTCCTCTCTCCCTCCCTCCCTCCCTCTCACTCTTTGTTTATAATGTAGGAGGAAGAGGTATGGTGTTGAACTACCACAATCAGCTATTAGAGACGATAGTCCATCAACAGTGAATGAGTAAGAAAGATTGTATTTCATAATATACATTCTACATGTACAGTATAGCCTCTCTTAATGGACACTCTCTATAGCATACACCTCCATTTAACGGACAGCACCTAGTGTACCAATTACATTCCTCACTGTATAAAATGACCTCCCCATAAAGGACACCTCTGTATAACAGATCTAGACACTTTCAAAGTGTCCATTATATAGAGGCTAGTCTGTATTACATTATTAGCTTGTGTACATTATGTACAGTTTGTGGGTTTCCAGTGAATACATGAGGTTTCTCCCCCTCCTCTTGTATGTACACATTAGGACTGATGGCATTCTATTAAAATAATAATAACTAATTTAATTTTAGACCTGATGGTCACTAGTCACCTTTATATGTTTATTTAATGTTAATTACTGGATAAGACACACATCCACAAGAGACAGCTACATCTACATGCACACACATAACATGCTGTACATGTACCTGTATCCTCTTTATTATAAGGCCCTGTCAGAGGTGTCCTTAATACAGAGGTGTCCTTATTTCAGAGGTACTTTTGTATAGGCTTGTACCAATTGGGACATTACAAAATGTCCTCATTATAAATGTGTCTTAATTCATTACACAACTGCTGGTTAATTGTTTCCTCATAAAAAGTACTAATAATGATTATACTGTAGAAGTAAGCCATATGTTCTGATAGTACACTATGGAGTGGCGTCTCTCTTCTATGCAGCTGTTACGTTTAAATCTTGTAATGTTTTACCCTCTCCTACACTAGTCATTCTCTTTATCCTTTGCCGCTTCTCATACTTATATTGTATCATTTAAATATTGTTCCTTTTTGTTGTATCTCTCCCCCTGTCTCCCTGTCTCTCCCCCTCGCTCTTGTCTCTCTTTTTTTCTTTTTCCCATTATTTATTTACATGTACATTGTATGTCTGAGATTATAATTATAGTACTCCATTACATTATACTCCCCCTTCTCTCTCTTTCTCTCCCCCT
>NW_003546867.1:1389-3617 GCF_000090795.2 Amphimedon queenslandica
ATGGTATTGAGTGGTACAAATTAAATAAAATGTATAATAACTTGCTAATTCAATAATAACTTAATTGGATTATGAGCAAAACTTTAGAAATGCTACTGCCAGTTGTATCGCCACGGCGACCAACCTTGCAGTTGATGAATAATAATTATAAGAAAAAGACTCTTTCCCACCATCCTCTCTCTCTCCCTCCTCCTCTTTCCCTCTCTCTCTCTCTTACTGGACAGTAATTGTGATAAACAGATTCTCCTCCCCCTCCCCCTCTAGTGGTATTATTTCAGGTGCTAATGTTATCAAGGCCAGTAAACCAATTGGTGGTATGTGGATAGCTCTCTCCTTCCTCTGGCTATTATTAGTACCCTGGGCAGCCATCATGATATTCCTCGTTAGTACACCATACATTAATTAACAAAAACACTAATAATTAGTAGAGACTATTTATATTAATTAAATTAATTGTATTTATTATTATTATTTTAGATTCATCATTATTATTGTCTGTCTGGCGGTTCATTAGATAAAGCAGCTGCTGAGGCTGCCAAAGGTGCTGCTGGTAACAAATATGTGAGAGACGCAACCAAAGGAGCAGTTAGAGCCGGAGTGAGTGCCTCAGTAGCAGCTGCCACTTCCAGTGACTGAATGGAATAATGGAGGAGAGGGAGAGAGTGCTGGCTGTGACTAATATATAGTGCTTGACTTATTACTATTATTATTATTATTATTATTATTATTATTATTATTATTATTATTATTATTATTATTATTATTAATGTTGTTGTTATTATTATTATTATTATTATTATTAATGTTGTTGTTATTATTATTACTTGATTATTATTTGAAATTATCAGCTGTTTGATTTTATTATGCATAAATGAATTCCTATTACTATTTCTAATAAAATTAGTAACTTTCACCTCAACAATAAGTTGAAAGTAGGTAAAAAAACAAAGCAGACAAAATTGACCAGTGATAAGTGGATGTGGTTTTGATAAGGAAGGAGGAGCTTGCAACTTCAGCACAATTGGCTTGTAACTTGTTCTTCTTTATATTGACTGTATCTTTTCATTTCTTTATCTTACAACAGTTGATCATTAACAGTGATAGAGGTAAGTATATTATAGTTCATTTTAATTATACTTTACTAATAATTACAAGATGATTGATGTCTCTCAATGGAGAGCAAGTATTGGACTGTGGAACTACTGTCAAGCTGCCTCCAGTAGACCAGCTAATGGCCACCACTCTTACTCATTCAAACCTGCAGTAGACAGCAAGTCAGGCAGTACTACATCAGGAGAAGCTCTGTCTCTTATTGCTTTCCTCCTCCTCCTCTTTCTCTCTCTCTCTTTATTAAGACAAATCTTCATGATTCCTCCAACAGGTAAACAACAATTGCAACTTTGTACTTGTATATTTACTGGTATTTT
This sequence comes from Amphimedon queenslandica, assembly GCF_000090795.2. Lineage (NCBI taxonomy): Eukaryota > Metazoa > Porifera > Demospongiae > Haplosclerida > Niphatidae > Amphimedon > Amphimedon queenslandica. The sequence goes on from NW_003546867.1 coordinate 2,817, forward strand.
ATTATTAGGTAACTGCTACCAAGTACAATGTACTACTGGTGTTACTGTTACTGATATGAATTACCTCCAGTCAGTAGTCTTACCTGGAGGCAGCAGTTCTAACCTGATTTACAATGATCTCTATTTGATTGTTTGTCTACGTATACTCCTCCTCTTATCAGGAGATGTTGAACTCAATCCTGGTCCTATGATTGATGATCAACCTGATATTTTCCTATTACTTCAGTGGCTTGAACCACTTGTTGACTGGAAAACATTTGGTCTTCTCTTACCTGGAATAACACAACAAGATATTACAATAATCAAACAAGTGGATACTGAACATCAAAAAGTAGCTTTATTTACAAAATGGTTGAATACAAATCCTACAGCAACATGGAGAGATGTACTCAATGCATTGACTAAAAGAGAAGAGATCAATTTATTACAAACTATTAATGATCAGTTACAAGTACATCAATGTACAGGAGGTATTATCATGTATTTATATATTAATAATTATATTAAATGTATAATAGGTGATACTGATGCTCCTACTAGTGCTGTACCAGTAGTATCTACTGTATCATCATCAGTTTCTGTAATTAATGAAGCTGTTACTAGTAATACATTAGGTAAACATGCACTTAATACAGCACTCATGCATTAACTGATACACTACTGCAGGTAATCCAAAGGATATATTAAGAACTTATTCTACTAAACTCACTAGAGAAATATCAACCAATCTCTATGAAATAACAACTGAATTACATGCTAAAGGATTGATACCACAACAAGCTTTTGATGATGTACTTGTAA
>NW_003546867.1:3788-5093 GCF_000090795.2 Amphimedon queenslandica
TGATGATGTTCAAGGATATGCTGACAATATGAGAAAACACTACAAACACCAACCTATTGTTGCTACAGACTGGCCACCAAAAATTGGAAAAGATTTCTTTGGAAGACTAGCACTAGTAGAAAAACAAGACTCCAGCACACAAACAAAATCAGCTTGGCATATGCTAAGAGGACAAGTTGATAAAACAGTTAAACTAACTGGTAACAAAGAGATAAGTGTTGAAGATGTCCTCCAACCCACAGATAGTTCCCTGTCTCTCAGAGTAGTAATAGACGGTCCTCCTGGTATTGGGAAGACCACACTCTGTCGTAAACTGTTAAATATGTGGTCTAATGGACCACTTGTACACCAACAGTATGACTTGGTACTGTACTGTCCTTTAAGGAATAGCAAGATAGCTACAGCTACTACACTAGCTGACCTGTTTGAGTATAAAAGTTCCAAACTTTCAAAAGTAGTTGATTGGTTTTTAGATAGTGATGGAGAAGGATTACTGATAATCTTTGATGGTTGGGATGAACTAAGTGAACAACTCAGACAGTCTTCATTAGCTGCTAGTATCATTCATAGAAAACAGTTAGACGAATGTTCAGTAATTGTTACCTCTCGTAGCTATGCCTCCTCTTCACTTTTGAAAATGGATACTCTCAGTAGACATGTTCAGGTCATTGGGTTTTCTAAGGAAGAAATATCAACAGTAATTATACAAACACTTCAAAAAGATACAAAACTAGCACAAGAACTCATTGATGAAAACACTGAACGTCGAGACAAATGGCGAAAACTAGGCATTGGTGAAGTCATTGAACAAGGCAAATTGCAAGAACATTTTGAAAACTTCAGTAAAAACATTAAAGAAGACTTATTGAAACTAATATTATCAACATACAAATCACATTTCACAACTACTCAAAGCAATAAGGACTCACAACTAGCAGTGAAACTCATTAATGATCTTAAAGTACGAAATGATGTCCAATCATTGTGTTATGTACCACTAGTCTGTTCCATGGTCATCTTAGTTTATTGTAAGGAAGGAGGACACTTACCAACAACACTCACTCAACTCTATGAGAACTTTATTCTACAAACTATCAGAAGACATGTTGAAATAAAATCAAAAAGTGACATTAGCCCATATTCTTTAGGTAGTCTTTCTTCATTACCATCACAGTTAGCTAAACCTTTACAAGAGATGTGTCAATTAGCTTATACTAACCTGGCTAATACAAGAATGACATTCTCTTCACATCAACTAAAGTCACAGAGTGAGGCCGCAGTCAAGGAAGACTATCTTGGATTGAT
>NW_003546867.1:5502-8488 GCF_000090795.2 Amphimedon queenslandica
CTCTTACTTCTATCAGAATCCTGAGATTAGAGCAGGTCATATTAGAGCTGATGATTTTGACAATGTTCCTATTCTTCTTCTTCAACTCCTGTATGAATCACAGAACACAACATTATGTCAAATATTGGCACAATCCATCAACAACCACTCACTGTGTCAGGATAGATTATCATTATCATTATCATTGTTTGACTGGTTGTGTCTCAGTTATTGTATAAACAATTCCAACACATTAACATTGCACCTGATAAATGTTAATAAGGAACTATCACTTGAGCAAACCATATTTCTACAGACCCAGTGCAAGGGACTGGAGGTAGAGTTGTTGTATGAACCCACAGAAGAATCAATACGCAAATTATTACAATCATCACTTCTATACAATATTCAGGAGTGCTACTGGGAATTATCATCAGGTCAATATGTTCCCTGTCTTGTATTGTTACAGTTCCTCAATCTTCATCAATTGAAGATACTGCACTTAATAATGAGACGTCCTACTATACCAACAATTGGCAACACATACTACACAGAAAAGTGCACTGAACTTGAGAAATGTATAGAAATGAATTCAACACTACAAGAAATGAAGATTGAGTGTGAAGGAGGGAATGAAATCACTAATAGTGTCATCGTTAGTGTCATTAGAGGAGTAACAAGAAATAAAACAATAACATCATTAACATTACATGTTAATCTTTACTGGAAATGGAATGATGATGCTTTTCCTCCTCCTCTACCTGATGGAGTAATAGAGCAGTTACTAAAGGACAACAACACATTACAAGCTCTTTCACTGATCATACCTGATAAACTCCTACCATCATCAGATTCATCAGACATACATTTATCTAATGAACTAACATCATCAGATTCATCAATATCAGACATATCTGATGATCTAACATCATTGAACTCATCAATAGACTCATCATTAATTGATAAACCCCTACCATCATCGCTGAATATAGTAGAGGTGAACACACCACTGACTGCTCTAGAGATAGGAGGAGGATGGTGGAGTAATGAACTAATCAAAGGTTTCAAAGGTATACATTGTCTAGTACAACATGGAGTATGCTACCCACCACTTCTATTTCTCTCTCATCCCAGTCTACATATACTTACTTTACCACTATACACAGCTAAGAGTGCTATTGAACTATTTACTATTCTACAAACCAATACTATACTTAAAGCTCTGAGTGTGAAGATAAAGGAGGAAAGAGTATATACCAGCAGTATGGGTACTAGTCTACAAGACATGCTAACACAAAACCAAACACTGAAATACCTTGAGATTAATGACAAATGCGAGTATGCTGTTTCCAGTTCATTCCTGTCCTTCCTAACAACTGGTCTCAGACACAACACCAGTCTACAGGAGTTGAGTGTATCCATTCCACTGAATGAAGAGATAAGAACTTTTATTAATGTCATCTCTCAAAAGAACAATCTCACAGAAATTAAAGTGAAACTCAAGCAAGAACCATCAGCATATACTAAATATAGTGTGGAAGAAAGGGTGAAAATAATGACGACTTTGTTTTATGAACAGTTACTACCTGCTGTTACTAACATGTTACAGTCACATACAACCATCAGACTACTGAGGATAAAGTTTGACAGCCATACGGTACATATTAATAACATGTCGTCTCAACCTAACTGGATAGAGCTAGTGCAACATTTATATGAAACTATCTTCATCCATCCATCACTCGAATACATTAAGATTGATGTTGATTCCCTCCCTACTCCTCCTCTCCTGGAGAATACTCTTAACGATTTTAAGAGGACAATGATTAAACCACACAAGCCACTACCAATAGTGATTATTCATTAGTTGGACTCAACACTTAAGAAGTATTAATTATAGGTACTTTGGTTGTCATGCATAATTATTTAGCTAATTAGATTTTTTTTTTCAAACCTTGTTTAAGAATTATAAAATTTTATTTGAAAATTCATCCGCTTTGCATTTATTAACCAGCCAGTTCCTATTACTATTCCTAAAAATTAGTAACTTTTACCTCAACAATAAGTTGAAAGTAGCAGGGTTGGGGCGAAGTACATTGGTACTTGTACTTAAGTACACTTAAGTACATATTTTTTGGTACTTGTACTTATACTTAAGTCTTTTTCAAATTTTACCAATGTACTTGTACTTATACTTAAGTATTAGTCTGTGTACTTGATGTACTTCACGTACTTATAAGTCTTTTAAGTACTTTTAAGTCTTTTTAAGCACAGATTGTATAATGTGTATATTATTACCACAGCTAGTATGATTACATGTACTTTCAATACTATATCAGTGTATCACGGAAAGTAAGTGCAAATTCTAGTATCACTACTTTGTCTTTAGCTGGGTAGTTGGCCAGTCTCTTCACTTATTTCTAACTGTAACTGAACAGGGGCTCATGTTTTGAAAATTAATGTTCATTACATGTAATAGTAATTGATTGTAATATAATTAAATCGACTCTAAAAAGTACTTACGCTTATACTTAAGTACATATCCAAGTATTTGTACTTATACTTAAGTACTTTTGTCAAAAGCAATCATGTACTTGTACTTATACTTAAGTATTTTGTAAATGTACTTGGATTTTACTTAAGTACTTTTCAAAGTACTTCACCCCAACCCTGGAAAGTAGGTAAAAAAATTTGACATGTTGTGTGGTTTGACAAGTACCGTAAATGTTCAAATAAAAGCCCGGGCGTTTATTTCTTTCCAGGACAAAAAAATTGCGTAAAATAAAAAAAGAAAAAGCAAAACCGGCATTCGAACCCAGAACTCCAGGTTCCATGCACTCAGCTTAACAAGTTAGGCCATTTGGAACACTCTTAAGGTTGTGGTACTTATATTGACTGAAATATGCGTATCTATACTTGGAGAATCTTAGTACCAGGCGTTTATTCAAGCCCGGCTTTTATTTGAACATTTACGGTAAATAAAAAACATTAAAAATGGAAAAGTAGT
>NW_003546867.1:9837-11341 GCF_000090795.2 Amphimedon queenslandica
AGCAGCAATATACAAATGAATGGAGGTTAGGCTACGCCCACGCTTCCGTTTCCAATCCCTGTCATTTAATATCTATGAAGGAAATAATTATGATTAGCCACGCCCTTTTGCAACTGCAGCTAACAACAATTGGGTGAATTGGCTTGTAACTTGTTCTTCTTTATATTGACTGTATCTTTTCATTTCTTTATTTTACAACAGTTGATCATTAGCAGTGATAGAGGTAAGTATATTATTGTTCATTTTAATTATACTTTACTAATAATTACAAGATGATTGATGTCTGTTGTTAATCCTCATGCACTATTGCTAGTACCTGATATTAATTCAAATGTGAGATCTATTTATAATTATATATTTTGCAGTACATTTTATGATCTGCTCAATCATAAACTATTAGCTTTAGATCTGTAAAATGACCAAATTTAGTCAAAGTAGATTCTACTATCAGTAGTGACAATACTAACTGCATAGTAGAGGAGTAGTCCCATCACTATGCACTGATACTACAGACACTACTCATAGCATATAGTGTTAATGATCCATGAATATAATTCAATGATAGTTGATAGTTCAGGTACACATACACTCACTTCTATTGTACTTTCAAGTTTATCATTAGTGACAAATAATCAAGTATAACTATACAAGATGATTGATGTCTCTCAATGGAGAGCAAGTATTGGACTGTGGAACTACTGTCAAGCTGCCTCCAGTAGACCAGCTAATGGCCGCAACTCTCACTCATTCAAAGCTGCAGTAGACAGCAAGTCAGGCAGTACTACATCAGGAGAGAAGACATCTAAACTGCCAGCAGCTCTGTCTCTTATTGCTTTACTCCCCCTCCTCTTTCTCTCTCTCTCTTTATTAAGACAAATCTTCATGATTCCTCCAACAGGTAAACAACAATTGCAACTTTGTACTTGTATATTTACTGGTATTTTATTATTAGGTAACTGCTACCAAGTACAATGTACTACTGGTGTTACTGTTACAGATACAAATTACCTCCAGTCAGTAGTCTTACCTGGAGGCAGCAGTTCTAACCTGATTTACAATGATCTCTATTTGATTGTTTGTCTACGTAAGCTCCTCCTCTTATCAGGAGATGTTGAACTCAATCCTGGTCCTATGATTGATGATCAACCTGATATTTTCCTATTACTTCAATGGCTTGAACCACTTGTTGACTGGCAATCATTTGGTCTTCTTTTACCTAGAATAACACAACAAGATATTACAATAATTGGACCAGTGGATACTGAAAATCAAAAACTAGCTTTATTTTTAAAATGGTTGAATACGGATCCTACAGCAACATGGAGAGATATACTCAATGCATTGACTAAAAGAGAAGAGATCAATTTATTACAAACTATTAATGATCAGTTACAAGTACATCAATGTACAGGAGGTATTATCATGTATTTATATATTAATAATTATATTAAATGTATAATAGGTAATACTGATGCTCTTACTAGTACTGTACCAGTAGTATCTA
>NW_003546867.1:11351-16465 GCF_000090795.2 Amphimedon queenslandica
CAACAACTGAATTACATGCTAAAGGATTGATACCACAACAAGCTTTTGATGGTGTACTTGTAATGGGAGTTATGACTGATTATACTAAAGCAATGAAACTGATGAGTGTATTACGTGGACAATTGGAATCCTCTCTTAATCCAGAGCAGTATCTAACTGAAATGTGTCGTTTATTGATAAACCAACAACATCGTACACTAACAGATATTGCTACCTCTATATTACACCAGTTAGGTGAGTGTGTGTGTGTGTACATTATCAGTGATCAATATAGTCATTACATCTCAATACATTAGGTCAGTCTATACCTGATAATGTCACATCCATTAGTTCAATACCTGATGATGTTCAAGGATATGCTGACAATATGAGACAACACTACAAACACCAACCTATTGTTGCTACAGACTGGCCACCAAGAATTGGAAAAGATTTCTTTGGAAGACTAGCACTAGTAGAAAAACAAGACTCCAGCACACAAGCAGAATCAGCTTGGCATCTGCTAAGAGGACAAGTTGATAAAACAGTTAAACTAACTGGAAACAAAGAGATAAGTGTTAAAGATGTCCTTCGACCCACAGATAGTTCTCTGTCTCTCAGAGTAGTAATAGATGGTCCTCCTGGTATTGGCAAGACCACACTCTGTCGTAAACTGTTAAATATGTGGTCTAATGGACCACTTGTACACCAACAGTATGACTTGGTACTTTACTGTCCCTTAAGGAATAGCAAAATAGCTACAGCTACTACACTAGCTGACCTGTTTGAATATAAAAGTTCTAAAATTTCAAAAGTAGTTGATTGGTTTTCAAATGGAGATGGAGAAGGATTACTGATAATGTTTGATGGTTGGGATGAACTAAGTGAACAACTCAGACAGTCTTCATTAGCTGCTAGTATCATTCAAAGAAAGGAGTTAGACCAATGTTCAGTAGTTGTTACCTCTCGTAGCTATGCCTCCTCTTCACTTTTGAAAATGGATACTCTCAGTAGACATGTTCAGGTCATTGGGTTTTCTAAGGAAGAAATATCAACAGTAATTATACAAACACTTCAAAAAGATACAAAACTAGCACAAAAACTCATTGATAAGAAAAAAAAGGATGATAGATATTACGTACCTTTCACTACTACTCAAAGCAGTAAGGACTCACAACTAGCAGTGAAACTCATTAATGATCTTAAAGTACGAAATGATGTCCAATCATTGTGTTATGTACCACTAGTCTGTTCTGTGGTCATCTTAGTTTATAAGGAAGAAGGACACTTACAAACAACACTCACTCAACTGTATCAGAACTTTATCCTACAAACTATCAGAAGACATGTGGAAATAAAACCTAGACATAACATTGACCCATATTCTTTAGGTAGTCTTTCTTCATTACCATCACAATTAGCTAAACCTTTACAAGAGATGTGTCAATTAGCTTATACTAACCTGGCTAATACAAGAATGACATTCTCTTCACATCAACTACAGTCACTGAGTGAGGCAGTCAAGGAAGACTATCTTGGATTGATGACAACATTTATGGAATATTCTAAAAAGAAGTATCAGTTCCTTCACTTGAGTATACAGGAATTTCTAGCTGCATGGTGGATAGCTAAGCATGAGAAGACAGAGGAAGTGTTTAAGGATCACTTTGATGATGATCACTTTCGAATGTGTCTGAGGTTTGTGGCAGGTCTAACTCACCTTGAACATGAGAGCTATGAACAGTATTTTAATAAACAACAACTTGACTTACAGTGTAAAAGGGAACGGGAACCATTGTCTGGATTTGAGACTTTTCATCTCTCCTACTTCTATCAGAATCCTGAGATTAGAAGAAATGATCATGTCAGATATAATGATTTTCACAATGTTCCCATTCTTCTTCTTCAAATCCTGTATGAATCACAGAACACAACATTATGTCAAGTGTTAGCACAATCCATCAACAACCACTCACTGTGTCTGGATAGAGGACCATTATCATCATTATCATCATCATCATTATCATTGTTTGACTGTTTGTGTCTCAGTTATTGTATAAACAAATCCAACACAACATTGCACCTGGGAACTGTACTTAAGGAACTATCACCTGAACACACCATATTACTACAGACCCAGTGTAAGGGACTGGAGGTAAGGTTGAGTGGACCTACTGATGAATCAATACACAAATTATTACAATCATCACTTCTATACAATATTCAGGAGTGCTACTGTGAATTAGGTTATGGTCAATATGTTCCCTGTCTTGTATTGTTACAGTTCCTCAATCTTCCTCAATTGAAGATACTGCACTTAAGAATGAATAGTCCTACTATACCAACAGTTGACAATACATACTACACAGACAAGTCCAATGAACTGGAGAAATGTATAGAAATGAATTCAACACTACAAGAAATGGAGATTAAGTATAAAGGAAAGAAGGAAATGACAAATACCATTATCAATGATGTCATTAGAGGAGCAACAAAAAATAAAACAATAACATCATTAACAATAGATGTTCGTGCTTCTCTACCTGATGGAGTAATAGAGCAGTTACTAAAGGACAACAACACATTACAAGCTCTTTCACTGAGCATGCCTGATAGACTCCTACCATCATCACTGAATATAGTAGAGGTGAACACACCACTGACTGCTCTACAGATAGGAGGATTTCCATGGAGTAGTAGTAAACTGATGACATCATCACTCCTTCCACATATCAAAGGATTACACTGTCTGATACTACCTGATCCATACCCACCACATCTTCTATTTCTCTCTCATCCCAGTCTACATACACTTACTTTACCACTAGACACAGCTGAGAGTGCTATTGAACTATTTACTATTCTACAAACCAATACTACACTTAAAGCTCTGAGTGTGGAGATAAATGAGGAGAGAGTATATACCAGCAGTATGGGTACTAGTCTACAAGACATGCTAACACAAAACCAAACACTGAAATACCTTGAGATTAATAGTTATAATAATTCTATTATTGTACAAATTGATATTCCTATTCCCAGTTCATTCCTGTCCTTCCTAACAACTGGTCTCAGACACAACACCAATCTGCAGCAGTTGAGTGTATCCATTCCACCGAATGAAGAGATAAGAACTTTTATTAACGTCATCTCTCAAAAGAACAATCTCACAGAACTTAAAGTGAAAATCAAACAAGAACCATCAGCTAGTTGGAAAAAAAGGAATAAAAGAATGACACCATTTTTTTATGAACAGGCACTACCTGCAGTTACTAACATGTTACAGTTACATAAAAGCATGAGACTACTAAAAATAAAGGAGAAGTGTGACTATATGCATCAAGAGTCACCTCACAGTAACTTGACAGAACTACTACAACAATTATATGAAACTATCTTTATCCATCCATCACTTGAATATATTGAGATTGACATGGATTCCTTTCCTCCTTCTTCTTCTTTCTTGAACGATACTCTTAGAGATTATAAGAGGACAATGATTAAATCACACAAGCCACTACCAATAGTGATTATTGATCACTCCCTAAGTGTTTAAAGTCCAACTGAATCAGTTGGACTTTTAACACTTAGGGAGTATTAATAATAGGTACTTTGGTTGTCATGCATAATTATTTAGTTAATTAGAATTAATATTTGCTTGTTTACACCTTTTAAAATGTAAGATTAATCAAGTTTGAGAATAATTCAATTAATTTTATTTCAGAATTAATTTAGTAAGTGGGCGTATTTTAGGTTGGGAAAATGGCGTCCAATGGATAGTCCTTTAGAAAATGCAGCCTTGTTAAGAGAGAAGATAAGAGTGCTACAAGCAGAACTGAAGAGACTAGAGTCCCAAAACCTGGAGGAAGGAGAATTGGAAGGAAAAGGAGAGAAGAATGAAGCTACTAGAAGCGGTTAATGGAATATTATTATTCAATTGAAGCTGGCCCATGTTGTTAGGTATTCCATTGGCTCTATCTCTTTTTAATGTGTTTCTTTCTCATTCTACAGGTACTGATACTGAACCGGACTGGGTGAGGGAAGGAGGATATGTTAGAGTTACTAATAGTGTCCTCTATTATCATTATCAGTCAGGATGCTACTATGAATCAGTGAGAGAGAATTAATAATTCATTCATTGGCCAAAGTTGAATTTTATCCGATTTTGGAGCAACTTTAACAATTCATAAAAACTGAGTCCAATTTTGATCAGAATCAGCTCAAAATTTCTATGCAATATATGTAAGTAATATAAGGTGGGGCAATTCGTGGTTTAATTTTTATGGTTGACAGTTTATATAGCCTGTAAGAGGATGGCATTTCAATGATTTCCTGGGTTTAAATTTTGCGGGAAGGCCCTCAACCACGAAAACCATGAAATTTACATTCCACAGAAATTTCAAGCTATATGCTATTCATTAGATTTCTGGTCAATTTCTAATTCCCTCTACATCAAGTAAATAGAAGAATACTAACAATATCCAAGACGATGGTACACACTTACATTACAGTATACTGAATTTTACTGAAGTTTACTGATTTCAGATCCTAACCCTCCTGTACAAGAGAATGAGTCTCCAGCTGCCAGTAATCCTGAAGCCCCTCCCCCTCCTCCTCCCATTGGTATGACTGGTGATATATCCTCTCAGTTAGCAGCTGCATCAGACCATGCTACCCAGTCTTGTGGCTACTTCTTTGATGAAAGAACTGGCTACTACTATGACCGCAATACTGGACTCTACTATGATCAGGTAATGGGAAAATTGTTTTATTACCTGAAGATAAGAATAAAAGTTGCTTTCTCCAGCTTTATTTTATTTCATTTTTTGAATGTGAGGATCTTTAAAATGCTAAATTAAATGTATATTTACATGTACATGTATGTTAATAGTTATTAATTGTTAAGAAATGAAGAAAATGTTATAATAATGTTAGTATATCCCAAGTACAAGTACATCAATAATAAACAAATCAATAAAGACCATATCCTATTATTAATCATTATATGTACCAGTACATGTGTATAATGAGCCCCTCCCTACAGTCCAGGAGGTTATATTATGATCCTGAAAACTCCACCTACTATTCTTATGAGTATGAGTCCAGAGAAAACGTCATTCATTCTGAGGTGGAGC
>NW_003546867.1:18852-22282 GCF_000090795.2 Amphimedon queenslandica
AAAATTTATAAAAATAATCTTAATTTTAATTAGAATATCAGCTCAACCAGCAAATATTTTGTAACATTATTATTGTCATTTCATTCCCTCCCCCTCCCCCTCCCCCTCTAGTGGTATTATTTCAGGTGCTAATGTTATCAAGGCCAGTAATTAAACCAATCGGTCGTATGTGGATAGCTCTGTCCTTCCTCTGGCTATTATTAGTACCCTGGGCAGCCATCATGATATTCTCGTTAGTACACCATACATTAATTAACAAAAACACTAATGATTAGTAGAGACTAATTATATTAATTAAATTAATTCTATTTATTGTTATTATCGTCTGTCTGGCGGTACATTGTTATACTAATTTTGTTGTAATGCATGCAATTTTGCAATTTTGTTATAAAGCTAGTAGCAAAATAATACATTAATTAAGTCATTTTTATTTAGTAAGAGAATGAAGATGGGTTGATGCCTAACCCATCCTCAATAGTCATCCCTCTCCACTTACATTTAGATCTAGTGCCGCGAATGCATAAGTTGGTTGCTCGAAGTAGAGCGAAGGACAGTTTAGTTCCAACCCAGTTCACAGTCACACTGTAGTGTAGATCCCATCTAACAGAAAAACAGTCAGCTAAGCGATCAATGAAGGACCTCATTTCACTACCCATAACACCATCAACAGTCAAACACAGTGGAGTGATTGGGCTCACAAGCTGCAGCATATTTTCTTTTCTTGTCATTCTCTGCAGTAGCTAAGACAGCTTGAGGGGTCCTGTTAGCATAAGAGGGGGAATCAGAGTCTACTACTTGGACATCAAACACATGATGGCAGTACATTGCCTCAGCCAGACACCATGAGCAGCCATATCAGCAACAAGACCCTCAGAGTTAGTAGTCGCATTTGGTTCTTGTATAATGGGCTCTCTCACAACATTGCTCCACACAATAGATGACAAGTCACACAAAAGGTCACGAATCTCATTATGTCTCAGAGACACAAGTCCTCCCTTTCTGCAATCAAGAGCATGAACAGTAGTGAAGGGAGCCCCACAACCATCACATAGGGGAGGTAGCTTGGCTGACTAAAGGCTTCAGGTATCTCCTACAAATAGCACTCTCTGAATTTCTGAGAGGATAGATTAAAGTTATCTTTCTGGATAGGTAAGGCACACAACCAGTGTGATAGAGAATCTCTATCATAAGATTGCTCTCTGATGTCTAGCATCAAAGAGACTTAAGGCTTCTTTAAAGTAAGTTTCATTCCTCTCATTCTAAATAGCGATATGATTTAGCCTAGACTTGGTGACACATAGATAATGATCAGTGGTATTGAATTGTTATTAATCTTATTTCAACAACAATAATAAAAATTAACAACAATAATAATAGCAATAAATTGTTATTATTGTATTGTTATTGTAATCAATATTAAACTGATAATAATAATAATAATAATAACAGCAACAACAATAATAGAATAACAAAATTTGAAAAAATTAAAAAATAAAGATTGGAATAAAATACAATACAGTATAAAAGGATAAAAAATAACAATGAATTAAAAAAGTAAAAAAAAATAAAATAAATTAAATAAAAATTAAAAAATGAAATAACAATTAATCAAAATAATAAAAAATGCTAAACAAAAAAGTTTAAAAAATGTAAATAAATTAATAATTTGAAAATTAATTTTTTTTAATAAAAATAAATAAATAAAATTGCAAGTAAAAATAAATAAATAGAATAAAAAATTTAATGAATAATTGAAGTACATTAATTTAAAAAAAACAATAAAAAATTAAAATTAAAATTTTAAAATTTTAAAGAAAATAAAAATAACTTAAAATAAAACATTTAATAAAAATTTAAAAATACTTTACAAATAAAAATTAAAGAATAAAAATAAAATAAACAAAAAAATTAAATTTAAAATTTAAAAACCAAGTAAAAATGAAATGGAGTATAGAAAGAAAGCAGACACTGAGAGTCAAGCAAAAATATACATAAACTCAGTGAGGAAAAGGAAAGGACTGGCAGTGGATGAGAAGATTGTTGAACATGCAGAAAAACAAAAAAACAAGTAATAGGAGGAGACAGGCTATAGTATTTTATCATAAGCTATTGTAATACATTATTATTGATGCATTACTTTACTGAGTACGTAAGACATTATTAAGCTTTGTTTATTTGAAAGTTGTGTTGCCAAGTTTCCTGCCAATAACTAGGATGAAGCTGAAGTCACAACTACCAGTACTCACTTCACACAAGATGCAGCTTATTGCATACACAGTACAGAATCCCCAAAACGGAAACAAATGCTAGGCAAAGCAAATTAAATTCACATTCTTAGTTGTTTAATAATTATAATAACTTGTACATTTTTGATCTGTAAATTAAAAAGGGCACCTCAAAAATCAGTCATAAAACTGAAACAAAGCCTTCTACTTATATAGATTGTCATTTTTTGGCATGTAGATGCATAATTGATAAGCAGGAAAAATGACAAAATAGCTGCTAATAACAGGAGCACATAATAAACATTGGATTCATAATCCAGTGTCTGAACTTAGTAAGATGATTAAATTTTATTATTCTTGACTATCAACACATCCAGAAAATAAACAATATGGTTCTACCATTCTAAGCATAATTTGCCAATTGCTCACTTTGCAAAATCATTACTTTCGTCAGGAAATCATTTTGATATGAATAGTCTAAACCAAAAACATCAAATCATGATGAAAATATTATTGAAAATAATTATTCTTAATGTTATTGCTAAATGCAAACTGTTATTGAGTGTATGAATGACATCAATAGAGCTGTTGTATGTTAAAACACAATAATTTATGTATTAAAACTGTGCGTGGTAGTTAAGTTGTTTCAAGAAGTGGCTCTCGAAATTGAGTATAGTCACCAGAGTCATTGCATCCATATTGATAATGTCTCTGAAGACGTCTTTTATCCACAAGGTAGACTGCTAACTTTTTATACAGATTATGAACTTTGCCTAGTTGTTTTGTTGTTAGCAATACGTGATATGTAATAATCAAACCAAAAACAACAAAGGCAGGATAATTTGAGAGAGCAAAGCACAATACCAAATTTTTTGGAGTGCCATCAGTTATATTGATGTATTGAGTCACGATAAAGGCCAGTATTAGGTTAATAATGAAGTAAGAACTCAACACATTGAGAATTCTACTTTTAAATGGCATTGAGCACAATTGCAGGTACAAGAACAAAATACCTACAATTATAACAAAAAGTGATGAACCAGGGTGAGCTTCATCGGTAGTAGCTATTAAATAAATAAGCAACAGCATGATTTGTTGAAATGGAAACCAGTACCACTTGTTCATTTTGTAAGGAGCATGTATTGCTTCGTAGAAAGGACGAATGTATTCTCTACATCTGTCAACTTTCATTATGTGCTTTCCAA
>NW_003546867.1:24580-28538 GCF_000090795.2 Amphimedon queenslandica
GATGCATAATTCTTTAAAAAATAGAGTTTGAAATTGTGAGGGCATAATCAGTAGCTAAAGAAGGTGTATTTTGATTGTAAAAAAGGACTAAAACACCACTCCCTATGGCTGTTTTATGTTCATTCAAAGTAACATTAAGTGAATTAAATGAACCATTCTGAAGATTAACAGATACAATCGCAAACCCATGGTAGTCAGAAATAGATACATCTTCTACTAGAAGCCAAGGAATACTAGCAAATATCAGAGCAGCAGCATGATCTTTTGTAAAGCAAACACGAGAAGTAGATTTGATTATGCTACTATCTATGGTTGTAAAATTAGTGCCACAGCTAATAA
Organism: Amphimedon queenslandica; assembly: GCF_000090795.2. NCBI lineage: Eukaryota > Metazoa > Porifera > Demospongiae > Haplosclerida > Niphatidae > Amphimedon > Amphimedon queenslandica. The sequence continues at coordinate 24,920 of NW_003546867.1, forward strand.
AACTGAGGCCTCTCATTGTTAATGACCCATTTGTACCATAAAAAGCAAAGCCACTTGTCCTCTCATGATCATGCTTCACTCTTTTACTTAATGTACAGTTAATTTGTGCAAGATTATCATTTGAATGACTGGCAATAGTAAGAGAGTGACTGATTTTAACAGTGCAATATTTACCTGGAGTGATTTGATGAGTGGTATTAGAGTCAAGGAGGAGGACTGTGTCGTTTTCATAGGATTTGCCAGTGCACAGTAGCTTTTCCAATTGATGGCTACTACTGATAATGATAGAATCAGATTTAACACCAAAACTGGTAAAGAAAAGCAAGAAAGTTATACAGCTCACAGAAAAATTGATAAGGAGCCCCATTCCTTGGGAGTTGAAGAATTAAGTCTACAATCAGTTTTACTTTCTAGGCCTCAAGCACCACCCATGCCATTTAAGTCAATCATATTGTTGTTCACAATAGTCACCATGAAAGTAAACATCTAATTCACTGTAGAGTATAAGGCAGCAATTTCTGAATGCACCAAACTTAGAATGCCTGTTTTATGAAACTATCTACACTTCAAATTCTTTATCAATGGCATAAAAATTATCACAAAAATTAAACTACATGAACATTGTCTGCATGAATGAAAAATTTAACTCATTTCTTTTTTTGTTTTAATTGTTTTTCCAGTGACATACCACAGCTAATAAGAAAGTAATGAAAACAAAAACGCCTTGGGAAAAATCAAAATTCATTTTTTCTAAGCCTGTTTACACGTAAAGGTATAACCAAGGCAACAAAAACAGTACAAACTCACATGCTCAATATTATTCTTACTATTTCATTAAGAAAGCAACAGATACAGTGACTGATCTACTAATTCCAGCCAGCCATACAGTGTACAAACACTCCAGCTCCTTCCTCCTTCCCTTTATCAATAAAATCTCAAAATGCTGAGAGTGGTCATAATCCGATGCACCAATCAACAATGTCTCAAAATCTTGACTTTTTGATGATGTGGTAGCAACAGAATCAGTGGCTGCCATATTTGCATTTAGCAATACAAGTTATGCCAATCATATGCATGAATAACTGAACCAGCCTAGAGCCTGAATCCATATGCATCTGAATAGACTAGTGATGCAACTGAAATAAAAGGGTAGAATTAATGAATTTTAGATCAGGCAAAGCATTACATGTATGTACTGTAATACTGTAAGACTGTAATGCTGTCTCACATGTAATACTGTCCATTCCACAATTAAATAATCCACTCAACTCTACTGATTAAAGTAACTATGGACCCACTGCCTGAAATGATCTTTTAACTTATCCCTCTGCAATCAACCAATGAAACCTCCTCTTTGAAACTCACTTTTTCTCTTTTGTATCTTAAGTTTAAAATAGAAAACGACCTATAACCACCTCATTATTCATTATTACTTGTTTATTGTCCTATGCTATTACTTGTTATAAAAGAAATTGTTTAACCTTCAGAAACAATTGAGAGAAGAAAGACAAAAACAAGTGCTGGAAAAACTTGATAAAAGAATCACATTAATTCACTGCACACCAATTGTATTTTTTTCAATTTATTTTTAATCTTTTAAATTTTTTCATTTTTTATTTTATTTATTCTTTTCTTTATTTTTTTATTCTTTTTATTCTATTTTATTTTATTTTATTAATTTTTCATTTATTTTTTTTTCCTTTTTTTTATTTCCTTTTTACTTTTTTATTTCCATTTTTATAATTCTGATTTTGTTTATTTTTTCATTATTTTAATTTTTTTATTTTAAAAAAATTAAAAATAAGAAAAATTTCAAGATTGAAAAAATTTAAAAAATCTTTAAGTTTGTTTTCAAAATTAAAAATATTTAAAAAATTAAAAATAAAAATAAAATAAGTTTAAAATTAAATACAATAGAATAAAAATTAAATTAAGTTAAATTAAAATAAAAGAAAATTAAATAAAAATTAAAATGATTAAAAAATAAGAATAAAAAAATAAAAAATAAAATAAAAAATAAAAAGAATTTTAAACAGAAAAAGCAAACAAAATAATAACAAAAAATTTTTTAAATCAAAATTATAAATAAAAGAAAAATAAATAAAAATAAATAAATAGGTATATAAATAAAAATAATCAAAAATAATAATAAATTTTAAAAAATTTACTTTATTTTATTCTATTTTTACACTTAAAAATTTTTCTGCTCTCAATATAATATTATTTTAAAAATTAAAAATTCACTTTAATACTAATTTTTAATGAAATTAATTTAAAAATTTTTTAAATTAAAAAAATTTAAATGAAATAAAGTCTGTACTCTGTGATAAGGGAAATAAAGGAAAGAAATAAATTTAAAAATTTTTTAGATAAAAAAAATAAAAATGAAATAAAGTCTGTACTCTGTGATAAGGGAAATGAAGGAAAGAAAAAAATTTTAAATTTTAAAAATAAAAAAATTAAAATTAAATTAAAAAAAATTAAAGGAATAAAAAACTAAGATGGAATTATAACATTATGGAGAGAAAGCAGACACTGAGAGTCAAGCAAGAATATACATGAACTCAGTAAGGAAAAGGAAAGGACTGGCAGTGGATGAGAAGATTGTTGAACATGCAGAAAAACAAAGAACATTAAAAAGAAACGAGTAATAGTAGGAGACGGGCTATATTATTTTTTAATAAGCTGTTGTATTTTATTTATGCATTAATTTTGAGTACGTAAGACATTATTAAGCTTTGTTTATTTTGAAAGTTATGTGTTGCAAAGTTTCCTGCCAATAACTAGAATGGAGTTGAAGGCACAACTGCCAGTACTCACTTCACACAAGATGCAGCTTATTATACACAGTACAGAATCCCCAAAGCAAAAACAAAATTAATGCTAGGCAAAGCAAATTAAATTCACATTCTCAGTTGTTTAATAATTATGATAATTTGTGTATTTCTGCTCTGTAAATTTAAAAGGGCACCTCAAAAATCAATAAAAAGCAACTTATATCATAATCTATAGTCATTTTTGGCAATACACTGTAAAGGCATACTTGTAAAGAAGATAAATGTATCAAAATAGCTGGCACATGATGATGAACATTAATAGATAAACATTGAATTCTTAATCCAGTGTCTGAACCAACATGATTAAATTTTATTATTTTTGACTATCAGGACATCCAGAAAGGAATCAATCAATATCACTCTACCATTCTAAGCTTCATGTACAATGCTATAAATTTAACTCGCCAATTGCTCACTTTGCAAAATCATTACTTTCATCAGCTATCATTTTGCTATGAATAGTCTAAACTAAAAACATCAAAATCATAATGAAAATGTTGTTGAAAATAATTATTTTTGATGTTATTGCTAAATGTGAACTGTTATTGAGTGTATGAATGACAAATACAGCTGTGCAAGTTAAAACACAATGTGTATTGAAACTGTGCATGGTAGTTAAGTTGTTTCAAGAAGTGGCTCTCGAACTTGAGTATAGTCACCAGAGTCATTGTATCCATATTGATAACGTCTCTGAGGATGTCTTCTATCCACAAAATAGCCTGCTATCTTTTGATACAGATAATAAACTTTGCCAAGTTGTTTTGTTGATAGCAATACGTGAT
>NW_003546867.1:29425-30883 GCF_000090795.2 Amphimedon queenslandica
AAAAACAAAATAATAACAAAAAAATTTTTAAATCAAAATTATAAAGAAAAGAAAAATAAATAAAAATAAATAAATAGGTATATAAATAAAAATAATCAAAAATAATAATAAATTAAAAAAATTTTACTTTATTTTATTCTATTTTTACACTTAAAAATTTTTCTGCTCTCAATATAATATTATTTAAAAAATTAAAAATTCACTTTAATACTAATTATTTTTAATGAAATAAATTTAAAAATTTTTTAAATTAAAAAAATAAAAATGAAATAAAGTCTGTACTCTGTGATAAGGGAAATGAAGGAAAGAAAAAAATTTTAAATTTTAAAAATAAAAAAATAATAAAAAAATAAAAATTAAATTAAAAAAATTAAAGGAATAAAAAACTAAGATGGAATTATAACATTATGGAGAGAAAGCAGACACTGAGAGTCAAGCAAGAATATACATGAACTCAGTGAGGAAAAGAAAAGGACTGGCAGTGGATGAGAAGATTGTTGAACATGCAGAAAAACAAAGAACATTAAAAAGAAACAAGTAATAGTAGGAGACAGGCTATATTATTTTTAATAAGCTGTTGTATTTTATTAATGCATTACTTTTGAGTACGTAAGACATTATTAAGCTTTGTTTATTTTGAAAGTTATGTGTTGCCAAGTTTCCTGCCAATAACTAGAATGGAGTTGAAGGCACAACTGCCAGTACTCACTTCACACAAGATGCAGCTTATTATATACACAGTACAGAATCCCCAAAGCAAAAACAAAATTAATGCTAGGCGAAGCAAATTAAATTCACATTCTCAGTTGTTTCATTTTTGCTCTGTAAATTTAAAAGGGCACCTCAAAAATCAATAAAAAGCAACATTTACTTATATCATAATCTATAATAATAGTCATTTTTGGCAATACATTGTAAAGGCATACTTGTAAAGAAGATAAATGTATCAAAATAGCTGGCACATGATGATGAACATTAATAGATAAACATTGAATTCTTAATTCAGTGTCTGAACCAAGATGATTAAATCTTATTATTTTTGACTATCAGCACATCCAGAAAGGAATCAATCAATATCACTCTACCATTCTAAGCTTCATGTACAATGCTATAAATTTAACTCGCCAATTGCTCACTTTGCAAAATCATTACTTTCATCAGCCATCATTTTGCTATGAATAGTCTAAACTAAAAACATCAAATTATAATGAAAATGTTGTTGAAAATAATTATTTTTGATGTTATTGCTAAATGTGAACTGTTATTGAGTGTATGAATGACAAATACAGCTGTGCAAGTTAAAACACAATGTGTATTGAAACTGTGCATGGTAGTTAAGTTGTTTCAAGAAGTGGCTCTCAAACTTGAGTATAGTCACCAGAGTCATTGCATCCATATTGATAACGTCTCTGAGGATGTCTTCTATCCACAAAGTAGACTGCTATCTTTGTATACAGA
>NW_003546867.1:31852-33768 GCF_000090795.2 Amphimedon queenslandica
GTGAATTAAATGAAGCATTTTGAAGATTTAAAGATACAATCGCAAACCCATGGTAGTCAGAAAAAGATACATTGACTACTAAAAGCCTAGGAATACTGGCAAATATCAGAGCAGCAGCATGATCTTTTGTAAAGCAAACACGAGAAGTAGATTTGATTATGCTACTATCTATGGTTGTAAAATTAGTGCCACAGCTAATAAAACTGAGGCCTCTCATTGTTAATGACCCATTCGTACCATAAAAAGCAAAGCCACTTGTCCTCTCATGATCATGCTTCACTCTTTTACTTAATGTACAGTTAATTAGTGCAAGATTATCATTTGAATGACTGGCAATAGTAAGAGAGTGACTGATTTTAACAGTGCAATATTTACCTGGAGTGATTTCATGAGTGATACTAGTGTCAAGGAGGAGGACTGTGTCGTTTTCATAGGATTTACCAGTGCACAGTAGCTCTTCCAATTGATGGCTACTACTGATAATGATAGAATCAGATTTAACACCAAAACTGGTAAAGAAAAGCAAGAAAATACAGTTCGCAGCAAAATTTATAAGGAACCCCATTCTTTGAGAGTTGAAGAGTTAAGTCCACAATCAGTTTCACTTTAGGCCTCAAGCACGACCCTTCCGACTCAAATTATTTTGTGATCATGTTCTTGTTGACAGTAGTCACCATGAAAGTAAACCATCTAATTCACTGTAGAGTATAAGCAAGAGTACATGATAATAGGGAGAGTATCCAACAGCTCTACTATGCTGAATGTTACACCACAGGGTATTGTTAAAGGTGAAAATTGACAATGTCTATGTGTCTTTAGTAACCTGTCACTGCAACATGAACTCGTCATTCTAAATCAGGGGCATAGCCAGGGGGCAAGGGGCCAATGCCCCCCCCCTTTTAAAATCAAAATTTTAAAATAATAAAATAACAAGCTGCTTTTGGAAAGAAAAGCTGTTCTACAACATATAAAAGGGAAAGGCTAAATCAGTCTTTCTATGATGCCATTATAAAGGTGAAAAGTATTCAATGTCACCTATGATCGTTTAAGAAGTTTGCTATGCTTAAAAAGAGGTGTGGCCACACGTCAAAATGGTGTGGTTTCGTAAAATTTCCCAGCATGCTTTGCAAGCCACACAGCTTGCCTCCTCATTCCAAAAATGCTGCCTACACCCCTGCGAATGGCAAGTGACTATGTGCAGCAATTTCTGAACGCACAAAACTTAGGACGCTTGTTTTATAAAACTATTAATACTTAAAAATCTTCATTAATGGCATAAAAATCACATGAACATTGTCTGAATAAGAATATAAAAGTCATTTCTTTTTCTGTTTCAATTGTTTTTCCAGTTGCAGTAAGCTCTTTATAAATCTTACATTAGGATAGGCTTGTAGCCTGTGACTACGCACTTGACGAGCAGCATCACTCAAAGACATACCACAACTAAAAAGAAAGTAATAAAAAAATGCACCTTGGAAATAATCAAAATTAATTTTTCTACCCCTGTTTACACTTGAAGGTATAATTGAAGGTAGCGTAAAACAATTCAAATTCTCACATGCTCAATATTATTCTTACTATTTCATTAAGAAAGCAACAGATACAGTGACTGATCTACTCACTCCAGCCATACAGTGAACAAACACTCCAGCTCCTTCCTCCTTCCCTTTATCAATAAAATCCGTTACTTCATCAAAATGCTGAGAGAGATCATAAGACTTCAAATCTGATGCACCAATCAACAATGTCTCAAAATCTTGACTCTTTGATGATGAGGTAGCAACAGAATCAGTGGCCGCCATATTAACAATACGAGTTATGCCAATCTCTTGCAGTGTTGGTACATTGTTTGCATGAATAATTGAACCAACGTAGAGCCTAAATCCATTTGCATCTGAATAGACTAGTGAAGGCGA
>NW_003546867.1:33778-37510 GCF_000090795.2 Amphimedon queenslandica
TGCAGTGTTGGTACATTGTTTGCATGAATAATTGAACCAACGTAGAGCCTAAATCCATTTGCATCTGAATAGACTAGTGAAGGCGACTGAAATAAAAGGGTAGGATTAATAAATTTTAGATTAGGCAGGCACTACATGTATATCAATAGATATAAGGGCTTAACTTATTCAATACTGTCTCTGCCCAACATTAGACAGTATATATACTCAACTCTACTGATTAGAGTATCTATGGCCTCTGGCTGACCCAGACCTTCTGCAGAGGGTCTGGACCAGCCAGACTAGTAAATGCCTATCTTTTAATCAATGTGTATACATACTGTACTTTGTCTTTGAGGAAATCTTTAGAGTCTCCTGGAGGGAAAAGCTTGTCCCTTAGACTCTGTAACTCTCTCTCTTCTTTCTCTCCCATAGGCTCCCCTTCCCTTCCAGCAGAGAGACTCGTTCCATTGCTCCAGGGAAGTTCACTGGAACTGCTTGCTCCCATTTTGAGCCACACCTACTTTGAAACGCCCACAAGCAACAATTAATTAAAATGTTATTGTGAACTGAAAAAACAATAATTTTTATCAGCAATAATTAATTTAATTTAAATATATAATAATTATAATATATGGTGTGCAGCGAATTAATGTGTGATTCTTCTATCAAGATTTCCCCAGCACCTTCTTTTGTTTTTCTTCTTTTAATTGCTTCTGAAGGTTAAACAAGTTTCTCATGAAAGTAACATTAGGACAAGCAAGGAGTCTGTTACTGTGGACTTGTCTTGCAGCCTCTGATAGCGTCATATTACAACTACAGAAATGAATCAAAATAAAACAACAATGAATCCACTACTGAAATTTGCAACTTGTACATATAGTGTACATTATTCATTATCAGCCATTGCTATAGACTTTGTTGTCATATTTAGAATTGCTGATTTCATAAGTAAGCGGGCAGGCAGTTTAATTAATTATTATGATTAATGGTAGAACTATTTATGTATAGCTTAATAATCATTTATTATCACCTGTATAAACTGCATGAATTACGTCTATCCATAGACATAGGAATGGCCCCCCCAACTTTTCAGCAAGAGGGGCTTAGCCCCCCCCCCCATGTTCACATGCTAAGTCATGCTTTTTAATGTTGAGCCCCCACCCCCAACTTTTGAATCATTCCTAAGCCTATGCTATCCATGCAAACCACATCAAAACCAGATTCATCAGTGCAGGCAGGAAATTATGAATCAAACTGCAGTGACCTTATAAGACTAACATACTCGCCCCAATTAACACACCTCTTGATAAATGGTACATGTCTCAGGTGGTGAATTGTTTAGATAGGAACAATTATGAAATGTTCCAGGAGGTGCTTGTTAGGTGCTTAGCTAAGTAGGCTATACACCTGTAAACAACGGTCAAAGGGACTTTCTAATTACAACCCACATCTCAAAAATAATTATCTTGACCAGGAGGTGCACTCAATAGAAAGTTTTATTGTGGAAGCCTTGTAGAGGTGCAATAGCAGCAATAATTAGGAGGGTGTGTTAATTGGGGCAAGTATGGTAATTTTTAAAATGAATAAAAATTGGAGTGATTTTGGAGCCACTTTTCAGAAAAAATCATGGGCTAGTAAAGGGTATTTTCAGATTTTGGCCAATTTCAAAAAATTGACATAACTCGAAAATTTGCAGTCGAAATCAGCTCAAACTTTCTACATAGCATCAGTACATCAATATGCATCAAAAACGTAATAAAAATTGAGGGTGATTTTGGAGCCATTTTTTGGGAAAAACCATGGGCTATAGTACAGGGTATTTTTCAGATTTTGGCCAATTTCAAAAAATGGACATAACTTGAAAATTTGCAGTTGGACTCAGCTCAAACTTTCTACATAGCATCAGTACATTAATATGTATCAAAAAATGTAATAGAAATTGGGGGGTGATTTTGGAGCCGTTTTTTGGGAAAAACCATGGGCTATAGTACAGGGTATTTTTCGGATTTTGGTCAATTTTAAAAAATGGTTATAACTTGAAAATTTGTGCTCAGAAACTTTCTACATAGCATCAGTACATCAATATGTACCAGAAAATGTAAAAAAAAACTTGGGGTGATTTTGGGGTCATTTAGGAAAACAAGACCTCAATCATGGCCTTTGGTCAAATCTTAAAGTATCAAAGTCATAAAAATTCTATTTTGATTTATTTATGATATCTATCCCCTTTATCATTGTGTTTGCCAAATGCATGCTAAAGAATAATTCACAATAAATACAATCCTCATGTTCTATGACTCCAGAACACATTAAGCATATACACATAATGTAAACAATCATTGCCACATGCCTTACACTCTGCCCATGAGCTGCTCCATGTATAGCAAACAAAGCCAAGAAATCAAAACATTTCATTCTAATACTATGTTTATAATACAGAAGTGGATTAAACAGGTTGAACTGGCTCTGCTGTCTGTACAAACCATGCATGCTGGCTCAGCTCAGTTGGGCAACTTTAAACTACCAAATCAAATTGTGCTGACCCACTTTAAACAGTTTAAACTGTTACAATGCCAATATTAACATAGTATAAGGCAACCAGCAAGCATACACACATTACATGTATGTTTGTGCACACAGAGCTAGCTAATAGTACTTTTTAGAGACTACATGTACCATAATTACTATATATGACTATAGATTAGTACAGGCTTACATCAGTTTTAACACCGTATAGCTGGAAAAGTTTGCACGAAATATATTTTGCGATTTCGTACTAAAAAGCAAATTTTAATGCACGCGGAATTTAATTTGCTGGTGTAGACGTAAACTGTTGATACACCCATTACTTATAATGCTTTGCGGAATTAAACTGTGCATTTTTATGATGAACAACAAACAACAAAATTAAATTCCAAAAAATATTTCCAGCTATACAGTAGTCTATAATAACTAATGCCAATGACATTTAATGGGATACAAAAACATAAGTGTAAGATTTATAAATAGGGACCAAGTCTACTCTTGATAGTTGATAACTGTAAAGGCTGGTTCACAATATTACGCTAGTCCTGACGTTACGTTGATGCTAGAATCAAATCTGGTTCAATTCCAGCGGAAAGCATGCATCAAAAGGTCAAATTGCCCACACTTTTTGATTAAAAATTGATGGTACGTTGGCTTAGCGTCATATTATGAACCAGGCTTAAGTCTCGATCTTTATCCACTGTATAGTATGGGTAGTGTATACATATGGGACTAATACCTTATAGCTGCCAGGATGTTTATGTCTACACATAGTAATTGGAGATATTAGGATAGTAATATACTATAATAACTCAGTCATAATACGCTATAATAATCTTTCTCTATCTCTCTCTCTCTCTTCCTGTATCCTCTGTTTCTACAAGAAGCTCTCTCTCTCTTTCTCTTTCTCTTTCCCTCTCTCTCTCAGCTCTCTCTCAATATTATTCTTACTATTTCATTAAGAAAGCAACAGATACAGTGACTGATCTACTCACTCCAGCCATACAGTGTACAAACACTCCAGCTCCTTCCTCCTTCCCTTTATCAATAAAATCCGTTACTTCATCAAAATGCTGAGAGAGATCATAAGACTCCATGTCCTCAGCAGTGATGAGTAGAATGGTAATACTTTCACCATACAGCTCCTGTGAAGTCATGAGAGACCCAGCGGCCATGTTGACAATACGGGATATACCCAACTCGGTAGACATGGCAGATCCTGAG
>NW_003546867.1:38563-52268 GCF_000090795.2 Amphimedon queenslandica
ACATGTACATGTACATCTGTCATGAAACATGAGCCAAGTATTATACATATATTGTACATTGAAATCTATAGTGGGCTTTATTGTAACAATAAAGGCTATCAAATCACAATAACCATTGACATGCATATGTACATGTACAATGTAACTATAAAAGTACAAATATAGACTCTTCTCCATTCTCACGTACATGTACATGTATATGTACATTGATGAAAATACATACTGTATTATACGCTGTACATGTACATGTACAGTATTATAGTAAACATGCAGTCTTTTTCTCCATTATCATTTTCATGTACATGTACTGTACTATAATATTGATGGTCTTACAGCTTCAAAAAGAGCTACTCCATCACTGCCTATATTACCACTGGGAGTGAGCCCCAATCCACCAACCAGCCCAGCACAAAGATCACTGAGTATATCACCATAGAGGTTAGGCATCACAAGAACATCAAACAGAGAGGGATCCTGTACCAGCTATTGGAGAGGGAGAGAATGAAAGAGAAATAATAGAGTGAAAAGACAAAACAGAAAGAGTGTTGATTAATAAACAAGGGAATAAGGAAATGATAAAATAATGATAAATCGATGTACACATTCATGTACATGTACATGTACTGTATAGCAGAGGATGTACATGTAAATTTTAGTGAATTGCTGAAACTTTGATGATTGGTGAGTTTTAATTTGGTGAATTTGTGGCTATGTGCCATTGAGCATGTGTATAATGATACAAAATGGTGGGTTTTAATGTGGCAAGTGGTTATCAAAATGCCAAATTCACCAAAATTAATCCCCTCCTAAATTACATGTACCCCCGCTATATACATGTACATGTACAATAATTATCTGTCGTTAAAATTGTATCCAAACTCTTACCAATAAGCAAGCCTTGTCCAGGTACATCTCATTAAATTTTATGTCCTTATATTTATCAGAGACCTCAAAGCAACACTTGAGAAACAACCCGTCACCTCTTCTCCTGTGGATTAATAAAAAAGGGTTTAGTGACATGTATGTGTACATATACAGGTACAGTACACATGTACATGTATGTGTACATGTACATGTGTACCGTGATTTTTCTTGAACTTGAACATGTGTACATGTACAGTGTTGATAGAGGGCATTATAGCAAAACAATAAATAATGATTAAAACCTGGTAAGGCAGCAGCATGTTTACATAAAGTGGTAAAGTTGTCATGCCAGGAAATTATCACTAAAAACCAATAATTACAAATTTATGTAAACACACAAAAAGAAATAAAAGCTTGACTCAAACTGCACTATCAGAGAAAGAGCAAAAGATAATTATTCAGTAGCTAGCACAAGGTTTTATACAAGATTTGATCTAGAGGGAAGGAGGGAGGGGGGCCTGACAAAAATTGACAATACCGTACATGTAGTTTTCGGGAATTATTATTTTGTAACTTTGTAGAAATCAAGCAAAAACTAAGCACAAGCTCCTACATATTAGGGAGAGCAAAGCTTTTGCTTGTGCTTCCAGCATCAAATACACATACATGTACATGTACATGCATTTTACATGTACATTGTATATTAGTCTAGTAAAATCTGTAAGCAGAAAAAAATTGTAAATTTAATTTTTGTGAAATTACACCGTCTACCATCAAGTACAATAAGAAAATAGATTCTCATGGATCGATAATCTTGACTATGATGCTTGCTTTAATATGGCTTAATATAGTTTAATATACAAAATTGCTCTAGAGGGCTACGCTTGTGCAAATGAACTACATGTAGTATTACTGTCTTACATTATGTTTGACTTGTGAACTGCAGTCACCATCTTCCTCCCTGACTTCCTTGCATACTCAAAAGCATATTGAGCCACACGTAAACAGGCATCTTTAGTAATCAACTTCACGCTTTGGACCACACCATCAACCACCTGAAACAGGAACAATAACAACAAAAAAACAGCAACAATAAATATTAATAAAATATGTACAACAGGTACTGTGTAGCCGGAAAATTTGATGGAGAATTAAATTTGGCGGATTGGAGGCTCAAAATAAAACTGCGAATATTATTTATAACCATCAGTAATAATTTCAATGGGCAGATTCCGTCTTGAGCACGTGACACTGATAGAAAATTCCAAATGGCCCACTTTTGAAGTATTTCAGTCAAGATTGTGGGAAAGGAGCAGCTTCAAGAAAAGCTGAGATTGCTTTAAAAAGACAAGATAGTAAATTTGCCAAATTAGGAGATGCCAATATTATATTTAGGCAATTTCGATACAAAACTGCCTAAGTTTTAGACCGCCAAATTTTCCGGCTATACAGTATTAGTTGTGTGTGTTTATACACATACAATGTACATGTACATGTACAGTACCTCATGTTCAATGCCACTGTATTCTCCTTCAGTGTTTTCTCTGATAGTAACAAGATCAACATTATCATATGCCGTCTTGTATCCTTCTATTGATCGGCACGGCCTTAGGTTAGCATAAAGATTGAATACTCTAAAAATACAATAAATTTGTATTTACAAGTACATGTATGTAATTATTATCTTTCTTCCTATTCTTCCTTAATTCTAAAACCACTAATAACAACTAACTTCCTTTCACAATCCCTAAATTGCATGTACATGTACATGTGTACATGTACAAGTACAATTGTATTACTGTATGGCAGGAAATTTGCTTTGCAATCAAATTCTATTGACTATCCAAGCAGGGTCTTAGAAGATATTTTTGTTGATCTTAATTTCATTATTAAATATTAATGATAATTATTAATCATTAAATCCAGTGACACCCACTTCATTTTAAATTTTCCTTGTCTAAAATTTTTTGTTACAACTTTTGGACAACAAAACAAACAAAATAAGCACTTAATAAAAATTCCTGTTATACGGTATCTATTATCGTATAGCTCCAAATTTTTCTCAAAATCTTGCTAAAATCAATTTTTGTCATTTCTGTTATTAATCTGCATACTAACTACTCGTACCCACATGGAGCAAAAAATTTTGTCAGTTAAAAATTTCGTCAAAAAATAAATGACAAAATTTGATCAATAATTAGACCAACCAAAAAATAGAGCCATACAGTAAATACATGTAATTATCCCAATCTCATTATTTCCTCTTCCTCTCTCTCTCTCTCTCTCTCTCTCTCTCTCTCTCTCTCTCTCTCCCTCTCTCACCTCCTCAATGTCAGATTAAGTGAAACAGCTCCTTTACCAATCTGTGTCTCAAGTGGACCTAATTAATAAATCACATTAAACCACACCCACAATCCCCCACCCACCACACCTTTCAGCCCAACTTTGTTTCTCTTCATTGAATGAATGACATCCTCAGGTACGGTCACACGACCACCCTCTCCAATGACGGGCTTCACACTCACAGTCTCCCATCCTATGGGAACCTTATAAGGAATTAATTATAATGAGTGGGTGGGAAAAAATTAAAAATAATCAAGGTGTGAAAAAATTATTTTAGGGAGTGGCAAACTTTGTGTGGGTTTGTGAATAATAATAAATGAGTACTTTGGCAGCTTTGAATATTTCCTTGACAGAATCTGATATTTCTGGTCCAATCCCGTCACCTTCTATAAGTGTTAGCGTTTTGGTCTAAAGGGAATTAGTAAATGAAGGTAGTTAATGAATTTACTACTCACTGGGCCCGTGCTTAAAGCTTTGCACAGGGCTACTCCTGTATCCTTCCGCCATAGAGAGCGAGTAGGGGAAAGAAAAGACTGTCTTAAAAGAGAGGAAAAGGACATCACCTTTTGAAGCTTGGGGTTTGGTGGGTGTGGCTTCTGCCTTCTGAGTGAGGAATAAACGGACATATCCAAATGTATCCTAAAAACACGTGTAGTGAAATGGATGCTGGAGCAGAGCTCCTGGCCTATCTTAATTCTTCTGATTCTCACCTTTTTGAATATTCTGAACTGGAGGAATGGTATGAAAATAGAGAAAGGCCAGAAATATCTTTAAAGGTATGGGAACTATTGGGCTACTAAAATAGAGTTGATATTTATTTTCACTTTTTATAATTTAGATCTACGTTATTATTTTTTTTCACTGCAGTTGTTAGTAAATGAGCTTATCAAAGAGGGTAAAGTTAATATGAGGACAGTAACGAGTGGTGATGAGTCTTGTGATTTGTATTGGCTGTGTCATCCACAAGAAAAGAAGGTAACTTGTTATAAGATTATTTTTAGAGCTATAAAATTAAATGCCAGTCATCATAACAAATTTAACATTACCATTGTCGTTGTAGATAAATTATTCACCATTGTAGTTAAGGACATAGTCACATACATTAAAATATACACTGCATGTAGCATGCATGTACATGCACATATTTAGTTTGGCCTGAGGTGGATTAGCAGTGGATTGGCAGTTCACTGAACAATTGCGAATGTAAAAAGCCATCATTTTTGTTTCATTCTGAGCACATGTGCTATTAAATTGCCAATATAAAATCTGCAAATTGCAATTTTTAAAATCAAATTATGAAACATACTAAGTAACTCCCATTAATGTCAGTGTACAGTATGTATAGAGAATATCATACAAATTGGGGATGTGAGAAAATAATTTACAGTCGGAATCAACTTAAACTTGCTACATAACCTAAGGACATCAATATGTATCAGAAAATGGAATAAAAAAAGAGGGTGATTTTAGAGCCATTTTTCAGAAAAATCATGGGCTACTTTTAAATATTTTAAAAGGGCTTATACATGTACATGTAGCTCCAAAATTTTGTGTCAAGCAATATGTATCAGAATGACCTTAATTTTACTTTTAGAAAGTAGCATCATTGGCCAACCTATAACCCAAAAATTGCTCTGAAACCAACCTGAATTTTATATCATTTCCATGCTACATTGAGACACCCCTTTTATTAGGTGAAACAAACTGAGGACATTAAAGGATCGTCAACTAAGAGTAATAGATTGCAACAGAAAAGACGAAGTCATTCGAAATTTATTCCTCCTCGATCAGCTAAAAAACCTAAGACAATAGACACAAGCACTTATGCTTCTGTTGCATCTACAAGTACTGGTGACCATTCTAAAGAGACTTTGATAGAACTAAGTAAAGAAAAGAAACAGTTGATGGAAAAGCTCCACGAGAAAGATAATAAATTGCAGAAGCTTCGTTTGGTCAAGCTATATAGGACAAAGGTCAGTCTTTTCTCTAATATACTACTGTATAGATGTATGTAGCTGGGCTGTATATACTGTGTTTTTAAAATGATGATAATAACTGTAGATGATTTAATTTATACTAATGCAAAGTTTTATGTACATATAGTTCTTAAATTTTTAATTTGTCTAGTAATGTTTAAGTTATAGTATCACTCATTTTCATATTGTAGAATGATTTGACTCAGTTGGAGGGGTTGATTTCAAAATGGCGGTCAGTCAGTCAGGAAGCTGCACAAGCTTTACTTGAACACTCTCCTACTAGCAGACCAACCCCATCAATGACTGAACTATTAGGCTACCTATCCATTAGCCCAGATATAATACATTATGATACTGAAGATGAATTATTCTATTAATGACCTAAATTTCACAAATTGACTATTCTATATCCAAATGTGAACATACATGTACCTGCCATTGTTGTGCATGGTTTATTTATTAATGTATCAGAATAATGTAAGCAACAACCGTTGAGCATGTACACGTACATATGTTGGCCATTCAATGCTGCATCTTGTTTGTCATTTTTGCACTATAGACAAATTGTTGGCCTACCCAAACGACTGTAGGCTAGGAAATGGTCTGGCTTGTCAAACGCAGTTACAATAATATATGTGTACCTGTTCAGTTTGTGCTGCAAGTTGTAAGTATCCCTTGTCAGCTTTGCTGAGTTTTTAAGTACAGTATAATCAAACTGGAAAGTGATTTTAGTTCAAGAAGATTTATCAATGTACTGACTTGTCTATACTGTTTTTGATTATAATGGGTGTCTGCTTGTATAATAGTATCCATCTATTTTAACTCTACTGGATTAGAATTATGCACATAAAATAACATCACATTCAATAATACATGACTTAGTCTTATTATGTAAAAATTAAATCACATTCGCAGTACAATTTTAAAACACAAATTTTTACTGCATTATTTTAAGTTCCTGATTAATGGTATCTGAGGATATCAACAGTCCAATTCTAATGAACTCTTACTAGCTATTTTTACACTTTCTTCAGGTGTCAAAATGTAGTTTTCAATATACATGTAGACTAAGCCAGAAATTGATAAAAAATTAGAAATTGTGTGTCATTTAAAGGGTTAATAATTTCTGATGTTAACTGCATATATTTTGTCACGGTAAACATGTTATTGTTTTAAATTGTAATAACTTATTTTAAGGAAAAGTAAACAAATTTTAATGGTGATACACTTATATCTACTTAATGTAAAACTGTCATGCATGCATAAAATGGCAGCATTGTCAGTATCATTGGTAGTTTTGTTCTTTTTGGGTGTCAGTGAAGTTATTAGCCAATGTCCACCTTCCTCAGGTAAGACACTGGATGTGTACAATAACAGCTGTATAGGTTTTATAGGTATCTACCTGCGGCATAATGGAAACTGTCACAGTAATGGATCATATTTTCCAGACCCTAGCATCAGACCAACTCCTCTAGAGTGTGGTTTACCTGGTGCTACTCTGAATGGTGGACAATGGATTGGTCCTAATGGAGTAGTTCCTTGTGATGGTGGTAACAATGCAAATGTTCAATGTACTACTGGGTCAGGTGCTAGTCTCAGTGTTCACATACTAAGCAATCATGGCATATATCTTCAGCAACCTGGTGAAGGCTGGTACAAGTGTTGTCTACCAACTAATTGTTCAGATCCTAACACTAACATCATCTTTGCTAATATATTCAGTAAGAGGAGACTATAATCACTTACCGATGCATGTACTAATTTTCATTTGTAGGATATGCAGAGATAGAATCATTTACTGTTGCTGATCTTCCTTCTGATATAACAGTTTATCCTCAGGCATACAAACTGAATTGTACTAAAATTGGGCATTATGGCTATGATATTAGCATGAGCATTGATAATACTGCTCTGGCTAATTACGCTAATTGTAATGATCAATATAGTAATTGTCCTGGTACTGTGTTAGTGAGTAGTACCTACACAGTAAGATATACTGTTAATATCACATGGGATGGAATGACTGTCAGTAGTGGATCAATCAGTCAATCAACCACTGGAGATCAAATGTATCAGTGTGTACTGGATAATCCTAGTGGTGGTGCTGATAGAACACATACTTTGACCATAAAAGGTAATGTTAATCTACATATATACTTGTACATGTAACTCTACCAAAAATATTTGTGTTTTTAATAGTACCAGCAACTTCTCCCTCTTCTCTTACTGAGGTCTACAAAACAGCTACCACTATCACTGTCAGTTGGACTGCACTTGATTCATCTGATGCTGATGGATATGTAGTCAATGTCACTAGTGACACTGACACTGTGCAGACAGTACAGGTGGAGGGAAGTAGTAATAATACAATCACACTGAATGGACTAAGGGAACTTACTTATTATAGGTTCACTGTCAGAGCCTATCAACAATTACTGGGACCTGCTAGTAGTACAATTAGTGTCTTTACTCCTATTTGTCAGCAAGAAGGTATTTTATTTTAATGTAAGTTATGGATTTGTAAGAACTTATTATATAGTTATCTTCCTGATGCATGATGGAAACTGTTATCCTCATGGATCATATTTTTGGGATAGTAGTGTCAATGCAGTTACTGAAGCTATATCATGTGTGTTAGCTGGTACTAGTCTAACTACTGGTCAGTGGGTTAGAGTTGCTGATACTGATGATCCTGTTGACTGTAACAGTAATAGTGCCAGTGATCCTTTTCGTTGTACTAATGTCACTTCACCTAATGCTACTCTCAATCTTTATCTTGCTCAGGGACTAGGAGATCAAGAAGGCTGGTACAAGTGTTGTCTACCCACTGATTGTTCAGATCCTAACACTAACATCATCTTTGCTAATATATTCAGTAAGAGGAGACTATAATCACTTACTAATTCATGTACTAATTTTCATTTGTAGGATATGCAGAGATAGAATCATTTACTGTTGCTGATCTTCCTTCTGATATTACATTATATCCTCAGGAATACAAACTGAAGTGTACCAAAATTGGACACTATGAATATGGTATTAGTATGAACATTGGTAGTATTGCATTGGCTAGTTACACTAACTGTAATGATCAATATAGTAATTGTCCTGGTACTGTGTTAGTTAGTAATACCAACACAATAAGATATACTGTTGATATCACATGGGATGGAATGACTGTCAGTAGTGGATCAATCAATCAATCAACCACTGGAGATCAAATGTATCAGTGTATACTGGATAATCCTAGTGGTGCTGATAGAATACGTACTTTAACCATAAAAGGTAATACTAATAATTATGTACATACATGTATATCTCCCTATTAGTCCCAGCAATTGCTCCCTCTTCTCTTACTGAGGTCAGCAAGACAGCTACCACTATCACTGTCAGATGGACTGCACTTGATTCATCTGATGCTGATGGATATGTAGTCAATGTCACTAGTGACACAGACACTGTGCAGACAGTACAGGTGGAGGGAAGTAGTAATAATGCAATCACACTGAATGGACTGAATATTGAGACAAATTATAGCATCACAGTCAGAGCCTATCAACAATTACTGGGACCTGCTAGTAGTACAATCAGTGTACAGACCTTACCAGGTATTGCTACTGAATGTACTTGTAAAATTGTTGATGTATTTCTAGTTATTAATTCAATCAATTGGACACTAGTCTCATCCATTACACAACTCAATAACACTCAATATCGTATTGATTGTCTCACAACTACTGATATTATAAGTCCTTCAGTTGATGTTTACTGGTTAGTGAATGGAGTGATGAAGAGTAACTCAATGTATACATTAATTGATGTCCTGACATACAACAACACACTACTGGTATATCCTGATCCACTGGGAGTGTCAGTTAATGTTACCTGTATAGCAATGATTGGAGGAGTCAACTACAGTCAATCTGTGATTTTACATGGTATGATTATATACTTTAATTCATAAAAGATACCTATATGTCTCTTCTCAAGCTCCTAGTAGTTCTGCAAATAATGTGAGAGGGTTTATATTAAATGCTAATAGTATCAAAGTGAACTGGACCAATTCATCTGAGACTAATGGACATGTGATTGAGTATACTACTGGAGGTGTAATGAAGAATGTAGTATCTACCAGTGAAGATGAAATTATACTAACAGATCTCTTACTAATGAGTACCTATACCATCAGTGTGTACTCATATATAGATATTCCTTCAGTTAATAGTACAGTAGCAGTGTTAAGATTTGATGGTGAGTTGTTATTATTGAAAGAGTGAAATTGATATCTGTTCTAGTTCCTAGTCCAGTAACTAGTCTCTCAGTATCTAATGTCTCAACCACTGGTATTACAGTGAACTGGACTATTCCCAGTAGTGACAACTATGTAGCATACTACACCATCTCCTATACTCCATCTTGTCCCCAGTTATCATCAGTGAATGAGATAGTCTCTGTTGGTCCTCATCAGTCCACTACAACATACAGTTATACATTACTAGGTCTGTACAGTGGTATGAACTATACCATCACAGTGAGAGCTGGTAATGTACTAGGAGGATCTGATCCTACTTCAATTAGTGATGATACAGTATCATCAAGTATGCATACTATTTATATAATTAAATTATATATACTTTCTGCATAGCTCCTATTGGTGTACCTGATTATTTGACTTTATTACTAATTAATAATCTCACTTGGAATGAGGTCAATTGTTCTGAGCGTAATGGTCTAATCACAGGCTATACAGTGATGATCAGTAACAGTAGTATCACATACAACCTCACCAGTACTGAGAGATATATCATATTGAATGATCTAGTACTCCGCACTGAGTATAACATCAGTGTAGCTGCTGTCAATTCTGTTGGAAGAGGTCCCTTCAGTTATCCTATTGTAGTAGAGATTGGATTAGGTATATAGTTATTATGCTACATCAGTTTAGTAACAACGTGTCTTTATTTAGTACCTGGTCCAGTTGGTTCAGTGTCCAGTATCATGGACACTACATGGGCTGTTATCTCATGGAGTGTACCTAGTTATATTCCATCAGACTATCCCATTATCACATATGAGATAGGATATCATATCCTACAGTTTGATGGTAACTGTTTGATGATAAGTTATGATGACTTTAATACTGAAATATTACAACTACGTAACTCAACTGATAAATATATCAACATTACTGGTGTTAATGATGAATCTTACTTTATTTTTGGTGTACGTGCATACACTGTTAATGGATATGGAGAATGGACAGTTATTACTAATGAGACATTAAGACTACAATTATCATCTAACTGTGCTACATCAGACAGTGTCATTGCTCTTAGTGTGTTAGTGGGTATATTGTGTGGTCTACTAACTGTCAGTGTTGTTGTTCACATCTACTGCTTTGTAAGGTATCTAGTTACATACAATAATTTATTGTTGTCTTCTTATAGGAAGAAAAGTGCATGTACTTGTAATAAGCAAACAAAGTTAGTTTATTCTATTACTTTAAGCTATTCACTACTTTAATAGAGTTGATGATGATATTGCAATGCAAGTATGTGAACCATATGAAATTCACAAGACTAAACAAAGTGAAGAGAATGAAGGAGTCTATGATGAATGTCAAACATCACCTGATGATGTTTATGAGCATATACCACAATAAATGTATGTCCTAGAATTCCTTAATAACTCGTTAAACATTTTCACTAGTTTTAGTGCAGCAGTTAATTTTTGTTTTGCATATAGCTATACATTACATAGTTTGTGTTAAAAAAAGAGAATAAAATTTTATGAGTGCATTTAATAGTCACTGTGTAGTCTTGAGATTGTGGCACAAGATCTGATTTTAGTAAATTGCCTCTACTGATCAATCCTCCTATTGACCATCTAAAGAGAGAGAGAGTATATGCATATTAATGGAAAGACTTATATACTTACCAAGATTTCATTCTAGCCAGTGGTTAGCATTGATCACATGATTCTCCAAATAGTATGATTCCACAATGACCTCCTACCAACTCTTAATGATTAGTGATACATGTACATATGTGTTGATACAGTTGCTTAAAAATTTAATACCTTAAGCCTACTATTTTTAGCGTCTACTAAATTTAGCTATATTAGTGAGAGAGACAGAGAGCTTTAAATCGCTAAATTGAATAGACGCCAAAATAATAATTATTCATTACAATGGTTATTATTTATAGTTAATTTGGTTAAAAACGCTAAAATTAGTAATGCTAAACATGACTTTTGCTGATTTTGCTAAAATTAGTAGATGCAAATAATAGTAGGCTTAAGGTAACAATCATCTTGTACTATAGTACAGGATATTTTGTCAAAAATTTTGAAAATAAATTCTCCATTAAAAAAAATTTGATACAGATACATGTTTTTTATGTCATGCAGAAAATTTGAGATGATTTTAATCACATTTAGATTTTTTACAAATTTCAGACCAAAATCCCATACAGTGTCCTTTGTCAAATTTCACCAAAAATGAAAGAGAGAGACTTTTTAATTTTTATAGTTTTTTTTCTAATGCATATGCATGTTTTTACGTTGTATTTCAATTTTGAGTGAACTGTATTTCCATTTAGAATTCTTTAAACTGTTTAAACTTGCTTTAAAATTGGGCCAAAGTCCCTGTACTACAGTACAGGGTATTTTACCAAAAGTAAATGAATAGAACAATCATTCTTCATTTTTATAATTTACCTGATACATTATACGTTTATAGAGCTGTTGCACGGATGTAATCAACGGGGTAGGTGGAGCTTTCTGTCGGCCATCTTGAGTGGCAAGAATCATAGATACTATAAACACCAATATAGTATCTATGCAAGAATGTACACGCAACGAATGGAGGAATGGAAAGAAACTGCGATTTTTCATCAAAGAGATATCATACTTCGCTGCAGAATATTATAGAGACTTCTTTACTCAATATCTTCATCTCCTATCTTGCATTAGCCTGGAATGTCAACTGTAGAATTTATTTAAATTTTTTTCTCCGTTCCCCCATTCATAGAGCTGTTGCACGGATGTAATCAACGGGGTAGGCGGAGCTTCCTGTCGGCCATCTTGAGTGGCAAGAATGTACACGCAACGAATGGAGGAATGGAAAGAAACTGCGATTTTTCATCAAAGAGATATCATACTTCGCTGCAGAATATTATAGAGACTTCTTTACTCAATATCTTCATCTCCTACCTTGCATTAGCCTGGAATGTCAACTGCAGAATTTATTTAAATTTTTTTCTCCATTCCCCCATTCATTCTTGGCCACACCCTCCCGTTGATTACTTCCGTGCAACAGCTCTATCCTTGGCCTTCTTGCCACCCAACATGGCGGACAATTTAGCTCAATTTTAGCCACACCCTCCCGTTAATTACTTCCGTGCAACAGCTCTATACATGTTGTCATGTTGTGTTTCAATTTTGAGCTGTGATTCCCAGTGGCGTATCCAAGGTAGGGCATGGTAGGGCATTTGCCCTACCAACTGCTACTGAATCAAAATTAATATTGCCTTCTAATTTACTGTAGTTAAAATTTTAAGATATCTCCAATCTTGATCAAGGCCAGAGAACACAATAAATAAAGAAAACACTCAAAAGAGAACTTTAGAGAAGAAAAGAGCAAGCCGAGCTAGTCGACTTCATCATCATTATTGTGGGCGTAGACGTACTTTAATTAAAGACACGCCCATTGTGAATATTAATTAACCGCAAATTTTTTCGGCGCGCTTCGCGCGCCACCTTTGCCCTACCATCATCCAGAGTCTAGATACGCCACTGGTGATTCCAATCACATTTGGATTCTTGACAAACTTTTAGAGTTGCTACCAATTTAAACTGCATTCATACATGTACAGTCAAACTTGTCTAGTCAACAATACCGTCCTGCAACTCTGCTGAAGTTATCCACACATTCACAGCCACACATTCCAGATGGTAAAATAATTACATTTTTGTGGTTTTGGCAGTTATTGTAAGAAAATGTGTGGGCGTAATTATTGCAGGGCTCAATGAGAAAATACCAATGACCAGTTACTATACATTTTATAGGTTATAATAGCTTGGATCAAGAACAACTGAATCACTGGTATACAAATTTAGTAATTACGCTTTAAAATAATGTTACTATATGAATGTAGCCAAATGAAAAAACTTTAAGCATCTTCATTATTATTATTATCATTACTATTACTATTATATAGATCTACAAGGATCCAGATCTCGCTGGAGAGGCATTGGTAGTGTGATGGATTGACCATTAACTCTGTATTTTTTGACTTTCATAAGATACATTAATGATTATTATGAATTGTAATTTATTGTCTTGTGTGTTTTTCTTTGATTTCTACAGATCTAATATACAATTATTATATTGTCTTCCTTATGTGTATTGCAGATTTGAAATAAATCAATTATCATTATTATTATTATCATCATTGCCCTTGCCAGCAATTGAAAAAGAAATTAAACTATATCATTTACTGACTGCAAAATAGAGAAGAGTA
>NW_003546868.1:0-2009 GCF_000090795.2 Amphimedon queenslandica
TTGCATTGTGACACTTGTTGATTTTACACAAACAATAATTTTTTTTATTATTGTTATGACTTTACAGCATTTATGAGAGACAGCAGTCACAGCCCGAAATAGATATGCTGAAGGAATATCTACTATACTGATGACAAGTAAAATTAATACTATAGTCCTGACTTGAATCCTTGTTAAAGAAGCTCCATCTTCCCTAGCTATCTATTCCTGTTCTTCCTGATGTCAAAGTCATAATCATTGCATTATTATAACATTAATTGTTTTTTTAATTAAAATAATTCATTAAACACTTGATAAAAGAATAATATGTAAGATTAATACCTTCTTTTAGCTGGAAACCTCCACTAAGTAATGCAATTGATTCCAAGCATAGCTAGCCTAGCTAGGTTAAAACATTGATTGCCGCTTTTCCCAGTCCTGAGATCTGAGCATGCGCGACCACGCCCAAATTTTGGAGCACATGGCATGCTTCTATAATTAACAAAATGGCGACGGGAGGTAAGTTGGCCTGATACAGCAGTCATAACGTCACTTTTTCTTATCTTGGAGAATGATTTTAGGGGACATGGATCCGCGCATAGACTGTTGGAGTAGAGTGGTGTAAGAATTATGCTTCTAGCACGAGTCAAGATTGAGATACAGCTCGCCAACTGAATTGCCAGGACTTTCTTGATGATGATGATGATGAAAAAAGGTGGCTGAACAAAACGGCCGGTTTGCAGATTTTTGGCTTTCCTCTTAGACTAGGTTTAGAGCCACGCTATTGGTACCAATGGAGTCCTCTGGTCAAGATGAGGTCCTCTAAAAAGTCTGGTAAGCATAGGAGCTCGTTTTCCTGGTATAGCAAGGCATCAAAAGTCGTGGCAGCCATTTTGTTTGGGGGTGAATCCTACTTAGTAACGCTACCGCGTTACTAATTATGATACATTATACCATATAGCAGGTTTTATTGAGGATAACAAATTTTGTGGATTTGTTAAGATTTGCAAAATCAAATTCCTTGAAAATCAATTTAATATGGTATAAAAATAATGGCAGAAAAGTGGAAGTTCATGTAAATTAATTTTGTGAGCCTCCAGGTACAGGCCATTCACAAATATTGTGATCCTCGAAAAAATCTGCTATATAGTACCTGGTTACACATTATACCTACATTATTATGCATGTACTGTACATGTGTGCACTTACATGTCCTTAAAAGTGTGTACTAGTTCCAATAATAATGGGAGTTGCATTAAAATTTGGTCTAAAATCATAGCTAAAGAGAAAGAGTTTCATGTTTAATGTACATACCGTATATTTTAGAGTAAATGCCCTACTCAAATAAACGACTCAGAGTCATATTATATTATATAGTACAGGGACGTTGGTCCAATTTTTGAGCACATTTTAAAATCATAAAAATTTCTACACAACATAAGCACATGTATAGGAAAAATTATTAAAATGGGAATTCACTCCTTGATGAAATTTTGCCAAAATTTTTGTACAAGGACTTTGGCCAAATTTTTGAGCAAACAATGAATAAAAAAATCCAAATTTGATTGGAATAAGCTCAAAGTTCATACACAGCATACATGTAATGGCATAATATGCACATCAGAAAAATTGTTAATAATAGATAATTCTCTTGTCTAAACACCCTGTACTATATACAGGGTTTTGGCCTAATTTTTGAGTAACTTGACAATCCACTTACAGTACATGTACAAGAAGCTGCATGAGCACTATGCCAAAATCCTGTGGGAAACCCTGCAACTGACGTGTACAGTAACTGTGATATGCTTCATACTATTATTCATTCTTATTAGGTCATTATTTTCAATCAATGACTTGAGAACTGGGAACCTGAAGAAGTTTTGTAAAAATTGCGAAGTTAATGAAAAGTAAGTATGATATATTGGGAAACTTTGGTATATTCATAAGAGTTGTCATAATTATAATTCGGTGAAGCCCTTACTTACAAGAATTTCTGTCTGAATGTGTAACAGACGCTCCAACTATCTGTT
>NW_003546868.1:3086-4357 GCF_000090795.2 Amphimedon queenslandica
ACTGTGATATGCTTCATACTATTATTCATTCTTATTAGGTCATTATTTTCAATCAATGACTTGAGAACTGGGAACCTGAAGAAGTTTTGTAAAAATTGCGAAGTTAATGAAAAGTAAGTATGATATATTGGGAAACTTTGGTATATTCATAAGAGTTGTCATAATTATAATTCGGTGAAGCCCTTACTTACAAGAATTTCTGTCTGAATGTACGTGCGTTTGGGCATGACTGGAAGGTGCGGTCAGGAGGTGGAGCCCCTCAATGTTTTACATTCTTTCTAGTTAGAGTGCATGCACAAAAAATAAAACAGTATAATGCATAATCATTGTATGCATACACATGTGCTTATGGAAGAATGACATTTGGAAGTGTATAAATGTGCTTTCTACTATAATAGTAAGAATATTTTACATCTATATAATTTAATAATAATAGTACTGATAATTAATTGTTACTGGATGTTCTTTGTTATTAATTTTCTCTGTATGTACATGTATATAGATACCTTTTTGGTTATTATAGTCTAGAACTTTCTTAGTAGTTACATTTGCATAACTACATGTACATGTATGTACTGTATAAGAGGAAACTTTGGTGGGTGTTTTATTCCAATATTTTTGTTGATACTTCAGAATGGCCTATACATATACCTTGTAGCTTGATTTAGCACATGAATACTCGTGTGTTGTGTCACTGTTTTGTGACGTATTAAACACACACATGTGCTAGCTGGTGAAGTGGTATGCTTTCATTCCACATTTTAGTAATTGCAGCACTGACCATTTACATGTACATGTACATCTTTGTGTTGTATTATCAAGCAAGAGCATTAATTTTTTTACATGGCTCAAAACAAGTACCCGTTAAAACTTTCTAATATATTTATAGTAGTTATATTCAATCTTCAATACTACTATCATAGTTACAATTAATAATATTTTTGTCATTAATTACATCTTGTTTTTCACTGACGTGTATGTAGATTGTCTCTCTAAGGATATACTGCAAAAACTTAATGGTGTCAAAAAACAATGGAGAGTCATATAACAACAAACAAAATGAAAAGTAATTGTTATTTTATTGTAATATTATTACTTTCAGTATTATTAAGTAAACATTAAGTTTTGAAAACTATGTATTGATTTCAGAAGGGATTGTTGGAGTATTTTTGACAATTCATTTCAGGATTGTATAAATTAATTTTGAATTACTATTAAAATATTTAGAAGTTTCACTGCATAGTTTATAAATCCAACCAAGAGTGGATAAT
>NW_003546868.1:6700-12918 GCF_000090795.2 Amphimedon queenslandica
CTGTTGTTGGATTAGATATATGTTTTCACTTGCATGTAGATTATGTTTTATATGAGGGGATATGCTATAATAAACACCGTGAATGGCCTCCGGATACAGGCCATTCATGAATATCATTATCTTCAGAAAAAACCCACTATACAGTACCTGGTTACATATTATACCAACATTATTATGCATGTACTGCACATGGTGCATTTCCATCTCCTTAAAAGTTTGAACTAGTTCCGATATTAATGGCAGTTGCACAAAATATGGTCTAAAACCATAAGTAAGGAGAAAGAATTACATATTGCATGTATAATGTACATACTGTATTTCCTTGAGTAAGGGTCCTACTCAAATAAACAACTGTCATATTATTAATCCCTGTACTATATAGTACATGGACTTTTTGAGCACATTTAAAAATTTATAAAAAATTGTTGTAATCAGTTCAAACTTTCTACACAACATAAGTGCATGTATAATAATAATAATAATATGGCAAGCTGATTTGGATTAAAATTGGATCAATTTTAAACTTGTTTCAACTTTTTCCTAGCTATTAGTGCATGTAGATGAAATAGTATTACTTGTCGCCATTTATTTAATTTAATAGAAAATTATGAAAAAATTTTTAGTAGTAGTTATTGTTCTAGCAATATTATAATTTTAGTCGATCTTGTTTTTTTCTAAAATAACTATTTTGCATTATCTGTAGGAAAGGAATCTGATGATAATCATCACAGCCAGAATCTATGTACTGAATGTGAATGTACTGTATCTGAGTGTTGTCTGCACAAAAGAAGAGATTTGCACTATAATTGAGGAGTACAGATACATGTAAGTGTGAATGACTTTTTTAAACTTTTCTGTGCTTCAATATATTTATCTTGTGGATACATGTTTATTACTAGATCTAACCTAGCTGACTGTATATAGTATAAAAGTTACATGTGTATTTTTATTTGTTTTTTCATACTGTTTTCATTAAATCATTGTTCTTAACCTCCTTTATATTTCTATTATCATTTTCCTTTTTTTATTAGTTAGGTATATACGACATGCATGTGACTAACAATTAAACCTGACTTTGAATATGACAATTCCTCCATGACTTTTGCCTTATTGTACCTTTAATTTACAGATTTTATGTACAGTATGTGCCACTGTCTCCTCTCATATAAACTAATTAAAATTACTACACTTTGTTTTTACTACATTTGTATCTCACAAAATTCTCTTCATTTGACCATGGCAATTCTTCAAAAATGAAGTTTTTTCAATGTAGCTTAATAAAATCATCCAATGCCAGGAGAAAAAATAAATTTTTGTGTACAATATTATATACTGCTTAAATATACAGTGTAATAGAGTGAAGCATGTTTGGACTAGTGAAAAGAAAGGAATTGTTTTACCCCAAAATAGATAGACTTACATGCATGTACACATAGGGGTAGGAACAAACTAAAAGTTGGGGGGGCTAAGGTATTATTTTTACAATTGATCATTAATACATAGCATGTACTAAAATTAATACTGTCCAAAATATTGGCATCTATGCTCATTAAATGTAACAAATTTCTTTGCAATGTCCTCGATGTGTAAATCATCTGTAAATTCTTGGTGTGTATGCAAAATAACTACATGATTAAGACGCTCTTGTGACATTGTGGAGCGCAAGTAGTTTTTAATCTCCTTAACGTCGAAAGTCTATGCTCAGCTGAAGCTGATGTTAACAGAGTTGTTAAATAAAGAAGTAGAAGCTTGTGTATTTCTGAAAAAACTAATAAAAGTGTGTTCTTAGAAGTTAAGCTAGTGCATTAATTGTTTTATTAAACGAATCATCACACAATATGCACACATATAAGGATTACCTAAACTAAAGTCTATAGTGTTGATAATAGTAATACATGTACATCACTTAAAGTTGGAGGGGCTAAGCCCCCCTTCAATGAAAGTTGGGGGGGGGGCTTAAGCTCCTCCTGCCCCCCCTGTTCCTACCCCTATGCATGTACATAATTCTCCTTCTGAATAGAAGCATGTACAATGTAACCTGCACATAGACTATTATTATTATTGTAATTAATATTATTGTGTTTATAATTTATAATAGTATTGATGTGTGCCTATGTGTACCATCTTAATTGCTCTTCTATAGAATTATCTGTATGGTTATGATTAGTCTCTCTATTGTGGTTTAGTTATGTACAAATAAGTTGTTATGTGTTGTGTGACCTTTTGTCTGTTAGTCAGTTGTCAGTTAAGGTGGATTTACACTGCAAAATTAACGTAAGGTAAGGCCATATGTTAAGACAGGAAGTGCTGTATAAGCCAATGGCCACTGAAATTATCTCTACTTTTACGTTTGGCTATTGGTTTATACAGCACTTCCTGTCTTAACGTATGGCCTTACCTTACATTAATTTTGCAGTGTAAATCGGCCTTTAGTTAGTTACTGTTTTGTCAGTTCTGTTAATCTTCTTTCTGTGAAACCGCTGTCTAAAACAACATAGACAATAGACATACATGTACACATGTACAAGTAACAATGTTGGTCAGTGTAAATTACATGTAAAGTCATGTAGTTACTGCAGGCAATTGTGGCAAGTTAGCAGGATTTTATTATACCATTGTAGGTAGACAGAATGCATGATTATATTTTTCACTGGCACATTTAATTACCTACTGAATAAGTCTACATGTGCATGTCTGATCCTATTGTTATACTTTGATAATGACAATTGTGAACAGTAATTATGTGTTCATATTTTAGAATTTATACCAAATGGTAATATTAGTCAAAACATGCATTGTAAATTTTTCTAATCTTATGTTGCCATTTGTTTATACAGCACTTTTGGTCACAGCACAAAACACAAGTAAAGCAATGCATAAATTCTAAGCCCCATACTTGCTTAAGAAGATAAAATTTATTTATTAAAACACTTTTTATCTGTAAAGCCTACAAGCTTATAGATTTATATGTTTTTTTAACAGCATTTCTGCACATTATATGAGGGGCAACATGATTGGTAAAT
Source organism: Amphimedon queenslandica (assembly GCF_000090795.2). NCBI lineage: Eukaryota > Metazoa > Porifera > Demospongiae > Haplosclerida > Niphatidae > Amphimedon > Amphimedon queenslandica. The sequence goes on from NW_003546868.1 coordinate 9,724, forward strand.
ACAAATCAAGGAAGAAACATAAAGCTACAAAACGATATAATCCTGATTATGTTTTAAAGAAGCATTCTGTGTTGTCTTATGTTCTTTTCATTTCTATGTGGGTTTTGTTAAAATACCCTACTAACGGGTTATTAAGCACCCTTCATTGTTAAGTACCTAGTTCTTATTAGGCGCCTAGCTCAATGTAGCTCTTAGCATGGGTTTGTTAAGCGCAGTACAAAACAGTAGGAGTCCAAGCAGTAGGAGTTAAAGCAGTAGGAGTCCAGACACTTTTTATAAGCGTTTTGGCCACAAACCAGACTGTTAAAAGAGCATTCTTCACTACCCACCATTGTAAAGCCAGTATAGGCCCAGTAAAGTGATTAATTAATTATGGTATTTCTCCTACCTTATATTTTGTGGATAATTCATTTCGCTGAATATTTGTGGATGGCTTATACATGTATATATTGACAATTTTCTAATTTTGTAATTCCATTGAAATTTGTATGCCACACCTTGTTCAATGAATAAATACCTCATTATTTTTATCAACAAATTCCTAGCAGGAAAATCTCATGATGATTTAAATCCACGAAATATAAGTTTTGTACTGGTATATATATGTGTATTATAACATGTATATCATACTAAACAGGTCTGTATTTTTGTATACACGCCTGTTTAGTACACATATACATCTTCTATTACCCAAGTTACCCAAACAATATGTTATTACTAGCATGTACTAGCTGGCATTTGTGGCTCTATAAAATGTGTTGTATATGTCTCATGAAGATTTAAAAAACACTACTTGCTAAGTAGAATTACATGTGTTTATTTTTTAGAAGAAGTACATGTACAAGAACATGCTTGTGATTAATTAAGAACAGACTAGCTCTATTCCTGGAACTACATGTAAATGGCATGCAGTGGTTGAACTTTGTATGATTCCATATTCCTGGAAAATGACACTTTGTGGTTGTCTACTGTTAGCTTATTCCTATAACTAAATGGCTTGCAGTGGTTGAATTTTGTATGATTCCATATTCCTGGAAAATGCTACAATGTGGTTATACTTAGTACTACTGCTAGCTTATAGTTTAACCTTGTGATTGCATGTGTAGCCAACTTTTGTTACTAGCAACAGGCACAGTGTAATCCAATACTCACTATTAGCGGATTTTAGTAGTAGTTTGACGTTGCTTTTTGCAGTTTAACTTCATGTATTAGCTAGTAGAAAAATTTCAATAACATAACATGGGCTGTTTATTGCATTAAAGAAGATATTTTAATGTGAATGGGTCAGAACCTACTACTGTTATATACCAAAAATGATATGCAGCGTAGTAAATTTGCTCATTTATCATATTTTAAAATATGTGTTAGCAATTAAAATTCACTGTTAATACCTTTTGAAAGTAAGTGGAGATATTATAAGCTTGGTACCAATCAAAACTTTTTGGAGGCTTGATTCTTGGAAATACTTTCTTATAGGTGATATGTTGTTGAAACTATAAGACCATACAGCCTCTATTCATTCTGAAATTTGTGAATGGCATATATATAGAGATATTGATAATAAGATAATTATTATAGTTGAACATTTTATGTGTACATGTACATGTGAATCTTCTAATGGGTTTTTTTATTGATGTGAGATGGTATGTCTGTAGCAGTTTTGCTTTCAAAGTATAGCTTATTCTTATGTTGCAACACACCTGTTGTTATGACACTATACTATCAGTGGTTTTTAAGTCAATATATTTTAAGATTTTAAGACTCCATTGTTAAAAAAGCTTTTGTTCATCCAATGTGCACTAGATCTTACATGTAGATGTTCAATATACTGGCTATTAAACAAAATACATCAATTCATGGTAAAAAGTTGCCCTAAATTTTAGCTGAATTCCTTAATAGTATAATGTACTGTTAATATTTTGTCATTGTACATGTATGTCATGCATATAAGAGCTCTAAATCAACACACTGCTCCATTGATTTTGTGATAATATTTTAATATAAAAGCATTTTGTGTTTCATTAGTATATTATTATTTTTATTATATTACTTTTAAATTAGGAGCTGTGTTAGTTAATGCTTTGCGCTGTACAGTATATTTTATTATATAGTTTTTCAAAAAAATTATTATTAGAATGTTGTATTTACAATGATCAGCAATATTATATTAGCAATAAACTTGATTAATACCAAGTCTAAAGTATCAAAATAATGTTCTGAAAATAAAGTTCAAAAGACTCTTTAAGCAGCAAAGTTCAATTTACAGAGCAGCTGAGAGGAGGAACAAAATTGAAATGAAAAAGATGCCTCCAAAAGTTGCTGGAACAGTGGCAGCCCCAGCATTTGTTGCTGTAAACTCAGCGCTGCATGAGTAAGACTGTGAGATCATTAGTTGGATCTTATTAGCCTGCTTCTTGTTGTTTGTTTTGCTTCCAATGTAGTCCTTGCAAATTCGATATAATTCGAGACCAGCAGCAAAGGCATTACAGCATGCATCAGACTGCCCAGAGCAACAGCTGCAACCAGTTTGGTTCATCCTGCAAATAGAGCTCTTGCAGCTATTAAATTCTTCAGTGAGGCGAACAAGTTCATCGTAGTCAGCATCTGTGCAACTTACACCACTTGTTTGGCGTAGCTCAAGTTTACTTTTGACAGGATCATTTGAACAACTGCATGCAGCTACCAGTGTACTAACAATTATGATGATAGGAATTTTATTCATAGTTGCTGTAAGCCCGTTTAGTTACGAGATGCGTATTTAATTGTAACCCTGTGCCTTTATATTTAAAAAGTTGCTTTAAGCTGGGCGGGCAGTTTTACGTCAATTGTCTACGTATTTATTCAGACCGGTTTTAACTGGTTTTCATAGCACATTAAAGGCAGTTCACTTTGCATTTGTAGTGTTTCTATGCTTCATGACTATGAAGTCACATCAATGCATGAAGTAATATTTTTTACCAATGTAAACTATATGTAGCATGCAGCCAAGCCAGGGCTTCACTATAAACTAAATGTAGTTTATTTTTATTTTTATGTTCGAAATGCTGATAATTGAATGGTTTTCATATTTTAATTTGCCATCATTAATTAATATATATAACACCATTGACCAGGGTTTCCCACAAAGCATGCTAAATAAGCTAAACAGCATGCTTAATGAGCTGACAAGCCCTACAATACAATATGTGGCATTTG
>NW_003546868.1:13810-17833 GCF_000090795.2 Amphimedon queenslandica
ACACCTGGGCTTTTATTTGAGGATTTACGGTATATGTATAAGGCAAAATTATTAAAATGGAGAATTCACTTTTTTTCATTTTTAACAAAATCTTGCCTAAATCTCTGTATAAATTGCTGTAAAAGTCGTGGCAGCCATTTTGAAGTGGGGTAAATCCTACTTAGTAACGCTACCGCATTACTAATAAATAGTACAGGAACTTTGGCCCGATTTTTTAGCAACTTAAAAAAATTATTAAAAGATCTAAATTTGATCAGAATACCGTATAGCGGGATATTTTCGTGGGGTCAAATTTTCGTGATTTGGGGTGGTTGAGATTTTTGTGGGTTAAATTTTCGTGATAACTGTATTATAAGAGCCTCTGGCAAAGCCTGGTGAGCTTTCTTTACCTCTCTCTTGACAGCTTTAATCATTTTTGAGGGTAAGCCAAGTGTACTGTCATCAATGGAAGCTTTTTTGGAAGCGGTTTGAAGCCGTATTTCTCTATTTCATTGCACGTGGAGCAATATACTGCAACAGGACACGCCTATACCGAATATGTGCTAAATTTTTGTGCGTTAAATTTTCGTGAAAGTGTCTTGGACACAAAAAACACAAAAATAAGATTCCACGAAAATATCCCGCTATATGGTAAGCTGAATTTTGATACGCAACATAAGGACATAATAGTTATACATACCAGAAAAAATTATAAAAATAGAGACTTCTTTTGTCTAAATACTTTGTACACATACAGGGTATTTGTCCCAATTGTTGAGTAACTTAACAATCCACTTACATGTACATGTACAAGAAGCTGCTGCATGAGCACTATGCCAAAATCCTGGCAACCCTGCCATTCACATGTACAGTACTGTGATAATGTCTTATACTATTATTCATTCTTATTAGGATATTATTTTCAATCAATGAATTGCATGAGAACTGGGGACCTGAAGAAGTTTTTAAAAATCACAAAGTTAATGACAAGTAAGTTTGATATCTAGGGCAACTTTGGTATGTTTGTGAGAGTTTTCATAATTATAATTAAATTGCATGCACAAAAAATTGAGCAGCATATGTATGCATAATCATTATAATTATGCATACACATGTGCTTATGGATGAATGAAATTTGGTAGTGTATAATTTTTCTTAATTTCTGTTTGTAGTAAGAATACTTTATGTATAACATTTATTAATAATAATACTGATGATAAACTGTCACTAAATGTTCTTAGTTATTAATTTTCTCTGTATGTACATCTACGTGTACATGTATATAGGTTATGTAACTGTTTACTGTATAACAGGAAACTTTGTTGGGTGTTTTATTCCACAATTTTATTGTTGATACTTCAAAATAGCCTACATTATACGTGCCTGTAGCTTGATTTAGCACTTGAATACTTGTGTGCTGTGTCACTATTTTGTGACATAATAAACACACACATGTGCTAGCTGGTGAACTGGTATGCTTTCATTCCACATTTTAGTAATTGCAGCACACACCATACATGTACATATTTGGGTTATATTATCAAGCAAAAACATTAATTTTTCTATATGGCTCAAAAGAAGTGGCCACAAAAATTTTCTGCTGTATTTATCGCAATAATATTCAATCTTCAATGCTACTATCATTATTACAATTAATAATATTTTTGTTATTAATTGCATCTTGTTTTTGTGTTTCTATAAGGATATTTTTGTCAAAAATCGCCCTAGGGGTGGATTTTCTATTAATTTTTTATTACATTTTCTGAATTATGATACACACACAGTTTTATATTGTGCAGAAAGTTTGAGCAGATTTAAATTAAATTTGGATTTGTAATGAATTTTGAAGTTACTTGAAAGGCCATGTACATGTATGTATTGTAGTTTTTGTTAGCACATAAATTGCTACTATGTTGGAATCCCTAAAAATTTGTCTATATCTTCATATGTATGCATCATATCCTATGTGAGCCTAATGGGATCTTCTAATTATATCCTGTTTCTAATTTTAGGAGTGATCTGGTATAGGTTTTTTTAATTGTCTCTTGCATCTACATTTATGCATGTATATACAGACTCTCCCAAGCACCAAGGGACAGATGTTATCTTCAAGCAATAGAATTGAGTACAGAACACTGTAAGAATATATCAGTTGTATGACAGTATTATATAACATATACATGTATACATGTACTTATGCATGTGCATACACTTGTATTGCTGATAGTGTCGTATAGCGCGAAAATTTTGTGGAGAACTAAATATTTTTGTAAATCCATCAAAAATGTAAAATTTAAATTTGTGATTAAACGTTATTTAAGATTGGTAAAATAATTCTCTACAAAATTCTCTATTATATGTAGCATTTTTCATTCTTATGAAAAGGCACTGATGCTATTTGCAGATCATTGGAAACGAATAAACTACATGTACTAAGATTTGTAAAAATTATAGATTAATAATTTCATGAATGATTATCTGCCCATGGGCAAACCAGTAAATAAATAAATATTAATTATATTTTTTCTGTATCATTTACTCCAGTGCAAACTGTGTGATGCTAAGTTTTGGAGTGCTCCAGTATCACTTGGTGTTCTCACACATGTACATGGAAAATTATTAACTAATGTCAATGCTAGGGTCATCCCTGCAATTGCATGCTGATACATTATATCAAAGTGTTGTCACATTGCTGTTAACTGGTAAGGGATCAATAATAATTATGATATATTACACCGTATAGCAGGTTTTATTGAGGATAACAAATTTTGTGGATTTGTTAAGATTTGCAAAATTAAATTCCTTGAAAATCAATTTAATACGGTATAAAATGGCAGAAAAGTGGAAGTTCGTGTAAATTAATTTTGTGAGCCTCCAGGTACAGGCCATTCACAAATATTATTATCCTCGAAAAAATCTGCTATATAGTACCTGGTTACACATTATACCTACATTATTATGCATGTACTGTACATGTGTGCATTTACATGTCCTTAAAAGTGTGTACTAGTTCCAATTAGTAACGCGGTAGCGTTACTAAGTAGGATTCACCCCCAAACAAAATGCCGCTGCCACGACTTTTGCAGCCTTGCTATATATACCGGGAAAACGAGCTCCTCATGCTTACCAGACTTCTTAGAGGACCTTATCTTGACCAGAGGACTCCAATGGTACCCAGAGCGTGGCTCTAGACCTTTTCTGGGAGAAAAATAAAAAATCTGCAAACCGGCCGTTTTGTTCAGCCACCTTTTTTCATCTTCATCATCATCAAGTTCAGTCAGTAGTCCTGTCAATCCAGTTGTCGGTCGATATATCGATCTTGCCTGGTGATAGAAGGCTAATACTTACACCATTCTACTCCCACAGGGTATGCGCAGGTCCTTGTTCCCTAGAATCATTCTCCAAGAAAGGAAAAAGTGATACTGTGACTGTTGGATCGCACCAGCTTACCTCATGCCGCCATTTTGTTAATTAAATAAAGAAGCATGTGCTCCCAAAATTTGGGCGTGGTCGCGCATGCTCAGATCTCAGAACTGGGAACAGCAAGTAATCTTTTACGTAGCTAGGCTAGCTATGCTTGGAATCAAATTGCAATACTTAGTGGAGGTTTCCAGCTAAGAGAAGGTATTAATCTTGCATATATCAAGTGTGTAATGAATTATTTTATTTCAAAAACACAAAACAATTAATTAATGTTTATAATACTAGTGATAATATATAAATATGAACTTGACAGAAGGAAGACCTGCAGGAATAGCTACAGGATTGCTGGGAAGATAGAGCTTCTTGAACAAGGATTCACATCAAGACTATAGTATTTATTTCACTTGTCATCAGTATAGTAGATATTCCTTCACCATATCTATTCAATTCAATCAGTGCTGTCCCTCATAAATGCTGTAAAATCATAACAATGACAACAATAATAAAGAAACTTATTGTTTGTATAAAATCAAAAAGTATCACAATTGTAACTGAAAAAATATTATAAATATTATTTTAAAAATTAACACAAACAAGAACATAAAAAATTTAAAAAAACAA
>NW_003546868.1:17843-21635 GCF_000090795.2 Amphimedon queenslandica
GTTCTTGTTTGTGTTGATTTTTTTATAATATTTCGTATTTTCGTTGGTCGTTCAGAATCCTACTTCATCTTTTTTTATAAATTTTTTATGTTCTTGTTTGTGTTGACTTTTAAAATAATATTTATAGTATTTCTTTAGTTGCAATTGTGATACTTGTTGATTTTACACAAACAATAATTTTCTTTATTATTATCATTGTTATAACATTTATGAGAGACAGCATCAAATAGACATGCTGAAGGAATTAGTCTTGACACAAGTCCTTGTTCAAGAACCTGTGAGCTAAGAGTGTTGTCAAGTTCATAATTATCATTGCATATCATAAGTCATAACATTAATTAATTGTTTGTTTTTTTAATAAAATAAAATAACACACTTGATAAAACAGTAACATGTAAAATCAATACCTTCTTTTAGCTGGAAACCTCCACTAAAGTATTGCAGTAAGTTGATTCCAAGCATAGCTTGGTAAAATAACTTGCTTCTTCGAGAGCTGCAGATCTGAGCATGCGCGACCACACCCAAATTTTGGAGCACATGGCAAGCTTTATTAATTAACAAAATGGCGGCATGCAGCTAAGATGGCTCGATCCAGCAGTCACAGTATCACTTTTTCCTCGCTTGAAGAATGATCTGATGGGACATGGACCTGCGCATAGACTGTTGGAGTAGATTGGTGTAAGAATTATCCTTGTAGCACCAACCAATACTGAGATACACACCGACAACTGGATTGACAGGACTTCTGACTTGATGATGATGATGATGAAGATGAAAAAAGGTGGCTGAACAAAACGGCCGGTTCGCCGATTTTTGGATTTTCTCTTAGACAAGGTCTAGAGCCACGCTAGTGGTACCAATGGAGTCCTCTGGTCAAGATAAGGTCCTCTAAGAAGTCTGGTAAGCATAGGAGCTCGTTTTCCTGGTATAGCAAGCATAGGCGGCTGCAGGGGCAGGCAATGAGGGCAATGCCCTACTAGAATTTCTTACCGGAAGATGACATCATCATAATTAGCAGTTAATTAATAATTATTTAGTAGTTATTACATGGAATATAGCTATTTTAATGACAAAAACTACATTATTTTGCTCAACAAAGTGATAATTAGTAGAGAATAAGCTGTTAACTGCATGGTTTATTCACAGGAAGCCAGCCAGCCACTTCATAGGTCCATATCTATGGTCACTTCAGGAAGGCATAATCTACAGTAACCTGCAGCTAGAGTAACTGACTCCATCATATAGCAGCTTCATTATTATCAGCTAGGACTCATTCAACAGCTAAATCACCTAGCTACTGATACTCTATCATTGATAGAGGTCTTTTAGGTACTGAATTTTCTCTTCTTGAACACAAGAATGGCAGGGTAACTCTTCATTGAGAATTTCAGAGCCTCTTTCAACTTGATTTCTTCACAAAATGCTGAAATAGAAGTCTTAAAAGTCTTAAAACTCAAGAGCAAGACATGTGGGTGTGGTCATTGCCACACCTACTTTTTGACCACTCCCACTTTCAGCCACACCTTTGCCCTACTTGCAGTGAAATCCTGCAGCCGCCTATGATAGCAAGGCTGCAAAAGTCGTGGCAGCCATTTTGTTTGGGGGTGAATCCTACTTAGTAACGCTACCGCGTTACTAATATACAGGGTTTTGGCCTAATTTTTGAGTAACTTGACAATCCACTTACATGTACAAGAAACTGCATGAGCACTATGCCAAAATCCTGTGGGAAACCCTGCAACTCACATGTACAGTAACTGTGATACACCTCATACTATTATTCATTCTTATTAGGACATTACTTTTAATCAATGAATTGAGAACTGAGGACCTGAAGAAGTTTTGTAAAAATTACAAAGTTAATGAAAAGTAAGTATGATATATAGGGAAACTTTGGTATGTTCATAAGAGTTTTCATAATTATAATTGGGTGAAGCCCTTACTTACAAAAATTTCTGTCTGTATGTACGTGCGTTTGGGCATGACTGGGAGGTGCGTCAGGAGGTGGAACCCATCAATGTTTTACATTCTTTCTAGTTAGAGTGCATGCACAAAAAATTAAACAGTATAATGCATAATCATTGTATGCATACACATGTGCTTATGGAAGAATGACATTTGGAAGTATATAAATGCTTTCTACTATAATAGTAAGAACATTTTACATCTATATAATTTATTAATAATAGTACTGATAATCAATTGTTACTGGATGTTCTTTGTTATTAATTTTCTCTGTATGTACATGTATTATAGATACCTTTTTGGTTATTATAGTCTAGAACTTTCTTAGTGGTTACATTTACATGTGTACATAACTGCATGTACATGTATGTACTGTATAAGAGGAAACTTTGGTGGGTGTTTTATTCCAATATTTTTGTTGATACTTCAGAATGGCCTATATATATACCTGTAGCTTGATTTAGCACATGAATACTCGTGTGCTGTGTCACTGTTTTGTGACGTATTAAACACACACATGTGCTAGCTGGTATGCTTTCATTCCACATTTTAGTAATTGCAGCACACACCATTTACATGTACATGTACATCTTTGTGTTGTATTATCAAGCAAGAACATTAATTTTTCTACATGGCTCAAAACAAGCACCCATTAAAACTTTCTAATATATTTATGGCAGCTATATTCAATCTTCAATGCTACTATCATAGTTACAATTAATAATATTTTTGTCATTAATTACATCTTGTTTTTCACTGACGTGTATGTAGATTGTCTCTCTAAGGATATACTGCAAAAACTTAATGGTGTCAAAAAACAATGGAGAATCATATAACAACAAACAAAATGAAAAGTAATTGTTATTTTATTGTAATATTATTACTTTCAGTATTATTAAGTAAACATTAAGTTTTGAAAACTATGTATTGATTTCAGAAGGGATTGTTGGAGTATTTTTGACAATTCATTTCAGGATTGTATAAATTAATTTTGAATTACTATTAAAATATTTAGAAGTTTCACTGCATAGTTTATAAATCCAACCAAGAGTGGATAATCATCTACTCTTGATCCAATCATGTTGTGTTATGTTAGAAAAGGCACATGTAGTTTAATCTGCCAGAATTTGTGAATGACACTATTCTAAAACATTTGCTCGTATGTACTCATTTTTAGTTACTAAAGCCAATTGATGTATTTCAGGAACATGAAAAGTCACAGAGCTATAGCATAATATATGTAAAGGTAAGCCATAATAACTTTAATTAATGGACATTCTTCATGTAAGCTACATGCATAATAGTAGCCCACAGTAATATTACATGTATCTCTGCCTGCTGCAACCATAGTATTAATAACAGTGTTGTAAAATAGAAAATAATTAAAGAAGAGTCTGAACAGCAATAATTTTTTGCTCATGAGCAAGGACTTTAAGTACTTCTCTATCTCTTTGCAACACCATTGCACCCATTGAGGCTATTCATATTTTTATACATGTACATGTACATTGTATGATAGTACACAAATTTATTAATGACTATGAAATTTTGTCTGCCTGAAATTTCCGTGAGAAGCATGTTTTTTTTATCATTGATCGGACGACTTACACAAAAAATATGAACTTCTTGTATTTTTCTATTACCATGATCATAACACAAAGCAACAAATGTTATTGGTTTATGAATATAACCCAAGATATCCAAATATGATTTATTCATGCATTGTTAGGAGAATAGTCTTAAGTCATTCTATTGTAAGACACATGTTCATTCATGATGTCAGTAGCAAGTTGCCTACTGTGTGAAGGGTTGTTGAACTACATGTAT
>NW_003546868.1:21645-25683 GCF_000090795.2 Amphimedon queenslandica
TGTCTTATACCCAAACTGATTCATTTCCCAGGATTCTTCTGATTCCCAGTCTTCTGTTGCATAGCTCCTTGCTCCTATTGCTAGGATAAACAGAGAGAGAAGCACAGAAATAAATTTCATAGTGAATATTGGAAACAATGTGTTACTGTGTGATAAGACGGTGGATGCTTCAAGATATCATTGCTTTTTATAGTTTTCAAAATAACCATAATTATAATTGTGATTGTGTGATTTCCTTGCTGGTCAACCTTTAGGAAGCGATGTATATAGTACGTCCTCTTACCTGTAATTGCACTGCCTCTGATAAACATCCTTATTATGGCTATGGTTTCATAGAAAAACACAGAATTTGATTTTTTTCCATATATACGGTAACTGCATGTAATTGTATAAATCCATTGTTTATGTTTCTGCTAGTATCATTATAATTTATAATCACTGTTGTTGGATTAGATATATGTTTTCACTTGCATGTAGATTATGTTTTATATGAGGGGATATGCTATAATAAACACCGTGAATGGCCTCCGGATACAGGCCATTTATGAATATCATTATCTTCAGAAAAAACCCACTATACAGTACCTGGTTACATATTATACCAACATTATAATGCATGTACTGCACATGGTGCATTTACATCTCCTTAAAAGTTTGAACTAGTTCCGATATTAATGGCAGTTGCACTAAAATATGGTCTAAAACCATAAGTAAGGAGAAAGAATTACATATTGCATGTATAATGTACATACTGTATTTCCTCGAGTAAGGGTCCTACTCAAATAAACAACTGTCATATTATTAATCCCTGTACTATATAGTACATGGACTTTTTGAGCACATTTAAAAATTTATAAAAAATTGTTGTAATCAGTTCTAACTTTCTACACAACATAAGTGCATGTATGTATGAGAAGTAATTATTGAAATGGGGAATTCACCCCTTTTCATTTTTGATGAAATTTTACCACAATTTCTGTACAGCTGATCTTTGAGCAACAATTCATAAAAAATCTAAATTTGATTAAAATAGGCTCAAAATTGATAGACAACAGAAGGACACAATATATGCATATCAAAAAGTTATAAAAATAGAGAATTCTTTTGTCTAAATACCCTGTACTAGATACAGGGTTTTTAGCCCAATTTTTGAGTAACTTGACAATCCACTTACATGTACAAGAAGCTGCATGAGCACTATGCCAAAATCCTGTAGGAAACCCTGTAACTCACATGTACAGTAACTGTGATATGCCTCATACTATTAATCATTCTTATTAGGACATTACTTTTAATCAATGAATTGAGAACTGGGGACCTGAAGAAGTTTTGTAAAAATTACAAAGTTAATGAAAAGTAAGTATGATTTATAGGTATGTTCATAAGAGGTTTCATAATTATGATTAGATTACATGCACAATAATTTAAATAGTATATATATTCATAATCATTGTATGCATACACATGTGCTTATGGATTAATGACATTTGGAAGTGTATAATTGTGCTTTTAGGCTGCTATAATAGTAAGAACATTTTACGTGTATATGATTTATTAATAAAAGTATGATAATTAATTGTTACTGGATGTTCTTTGGTATTAATTTTCTTTGTATGTACATGTATACCTTTTTGGTTATTATATTTTAGAACTTTCTTAGTGGTTACGTAACTACATGTATGTACTGTATAAGAGGAAACTTTGGTGGGTGTTTTATTCCAATATTTTTTTTTCATGCTTCAGAATGGCCTATACATATACCTGTAGCTTGATTTAGCACTTTAATACTTGTGTGCTGTGTCACTGTTTTGTGACATATTAAACACACACATGTGCTAACTGGTGAACTGGTTTGCTTTCGTTCCACTTTTTAGTAATTGCAGCACACACCATTTACATGTACATCTTTGGGTTGTATTATCAAGCAATAACATTAATTTTTCTACATGGCTCAAAAGAAGTGGCCAGAAAAATTTTCTGCTATATTTATGGCAATAATATTCAATCTTTAATGCTACTATCATAGTTACAATTAGTAATATTTTTTTTATTAATTGCATCTTGTTTTTGTGTTTCTATAAGGATATAGTTAAAAAAACTTAGTGGTGTAATTGAACTATGAAGAATTATGACAACAAACAAGATCAAAAAGTAATTGTTATTTTATCATATTATTATTACTTTCAGTATTTTTAAAGAGCACTTCGTTTTGAAAATATGTACTTGCAGTACATCATTTGCTGGCACTGATGACCTTGATGAAAAGAAATTCTTTACTTTAAATCAATTAAATTCACTATTAAAGACGCATAACTATATTGTCAGTCAGGAGGAAAGCCATCTCTAATAAGCCATGAGTCAGCACATACCACATATGACACTATTTAGATGTATTAAGCATTTACATGGCTGGTCAGCCAATTGGTGTACTTCAGGAGCATGAAGAGTCAAATAGCTATAACATTAAATATGTAAAGGTGAGCCAGATAACTTTAATTAATGGACATTCTTAGTTACAATAGTAGCCCACAATATTATCTCTGTTGCGACCACAGTATCATTGGTGTGGTTGTAAGATGGAGACTAATCATAATTATTAATTATAATTATCAAAGAAGAGTTGGAACAGCAATAGTTATCTGCTCACAAGCAAGGGCTTAAGTACTTTTCTATCTTGCCACCACACCATTGCACCCATTGATGCTTTATTCATGTATGATTGTACAGATAATTAAACAATGAAGTTTTTTGTCTGCCTGAAATTTTCTGTTAGAAGCATGTTATTTCTGTCATTGATTGGATTGCTTACACTAAAAATTATAGAACAACTGGAATTTTTCTATTTACATGCATACCATGATTATAACAAAAAACAATGAAAGTTATTAATGTGTGGATTCATCCAAAGATATCCAAATATGACTAATTCATGCATTGTTAGGAAAATAGAGCTAAGTGATTCTATTCTAAGGCACATGCTCATTCATGATGTCCCTAGCAAGTTGCCTACTATGTGAATGGTTGTTGAACTATTCTGAAATTATTTTTTAAAATTTAAGAACTAGCCTATGAATCACTACTATAGTAAAAAAGAAAATCAATAAAAATGAAAAGGCCTATTAAGTTATTGTAAAGTTCATTGTGTCAGTTCTGAATCACTTGACGTATATCTCGTATTGATCAATTCCAATGTTTTCATTATTTGGTGCCTCGTCAGTGCAAAGCCTCATCTCAATATTATCAGTAGTTGTGGATCCAATCCTCTTGAGGAACCATGGGAGAAGAGGGGGAGAACAACATCTTGCTTCATTGGATGGGCAATTTTTTCCATCCCAAAGTGGATCAGCAACTCCAAATGTATTCTGTGGACCACTTGGAAAACCAGATTCACAATAATAATCACTGCCAACAAATGATGCAGCTCGTCTAGAACTACTGCATGGACAACCAGCATTATATGTGCTTCCACCAAGAGACCAGACGTGCTTACGAGGAGACCCACGAGTGATGCTAACGCCATCCACATAAACTCCATCAATTCCTCTGTTTAAAAAACCATCGAGTGTATACCTATGATAACCTCTGACTCGTCCACATACTTGAGAATACTTCAGACCCTGTGAAGGGAGAGGTATAGACTCACAGCCGACTTTATTTTTAGTGCAAATTCTTGTATTACTCTGTGTAATCAGCTGGAGTGAAGAGGGGCAGGTAGAAGAGGATTGAGTCATATCAAGCTTTCCTAGTCTAGCCCATCCTCCATCAATGCCGCACAAAGCTCCCATATGACAGTACACTGTTACACTTTTATTATTAATTTGTAACTGGTAGTTTCCTGATACACTTCCAGGCTTGTTGCTTTTAATCTCTGCACAGGAGGAAAAGGTCATGCAACTTGAGGTTGTTATGATAGCATCAGTGCAGCTCTTTAGTGACTGTATGAGGTCACTATTAACTTTTTGAGAGCAGGCACATGATGACATAAGCTGCACATTCTCATAAACTGCTCTTTTGTTACGGCTGGTACAGGATTCCATA
>NW_003546868.1:29988-32577 GCF_000090795.2 Amphimedon queenslandica
TCGACTAGAATTATTTTACATGGTTAATCTGGGTTTTACAGCACTTTTACTGGCCTTATTGGATAAATTTGAAGGGAATGATGACATCTCATCTACCACAATAATGGCATTATCAATTAGTCTTTCAATGACTGTTTTCATTTGTACAGTACTAGTTCATCTATACATTGTAATGAAAAAGTTTTGCTCTTCAAAGTTAAAACTTACTACTCCCTTTAAATTTGCTGATCCTTTAGATGAAGAAGAACCTTTATTAAGGGAAGTAAGAGACGTAACTTGTCCTTTAAAAGATGAAGGACTTCATCCTTCAGTCATCAATGAAAGGGAACAATTGATATTTGATTAGTTGCAAGTATTTTTGTATTAATAGTAGCATGTACCTCTTTAAAGTCCTTTATATTGATTATAGAATAATAATTATTTTGTATATGTATGAGTTATTATAGTAAACATTTAAAAACAAATTAAGTTTGCATTGGCCTTACTTGTAAAGCTTTGCTTATATAGTACCAAGCCATTATGTATGCATGCAATTCTTAATATTATACCACACGCACATTCATGCACACTGAACTCACAAATGTAGGCAGACATGGAATAATTGCAAGAATCTAATGTACTCTAGATTGCTTAGTACTAGTGTATTAATGACTTACTATATTGAATATTACCATATAGCGGGAAATTTTGGAGGGAATTAAATTTGGCGAATTGGTGTTTTGATAGCCATTCTCCAAAATAAATATCCGCTGTTTTAAGCCATTATGTGCATGCTCAATAGCACGTGGCCACAAATTCACCAAATTAAAATCTGCCAATCACCAAAATTTAGCAATTCACCGAATTTTACTCCCTCCAAATTTTCCCGCTATATGGTACATTGTCTATAATAGTAACTGTATTAGAATTTGTTCTTTCTGGACTTTTAGCAACTAAAGGTAGGGGTGTGTTGCTAAATTTTTGTATTAATAAATCAAGTCCAAGGAGAACCCTCACTCCCTAATTTAAACGGACAAGCCTTGTTATACCAAGATTACTTAATTGGCAAACAATAAATTTGTTGATTAGAATTTAAAAAACACATACATGTCTTATATGCTTACTCTACACATCAATGTGGTTTCCTGAGTTGTATGCATTAAATACACTACACTAACTTGGTATTCCTTTAAATGCACATGTTACACTAACTACATGCAGTTTCATAAACTTAATATTCAGCTTGTCATGGTAATTAATAATGCTATTAATTATTATTAGTTGTGTATTGCATACATGTGGGTAGTTATAACACACACAACTTGTGTTGCCTTTAGTGGTTGATATGATTCTCTTTCTGGTTCTTGATCATTTTCTTGAATCACCCTTATTTTTATTTTCATTTGTATTAACTGGAGCTTGTGTGTTATACTCATAGTGATTTGATTCCCAGTCTTCTGTTGCGTAGCTCCTTGCTCCTATTGCTAGGATAAACAGAAAAAGAAGCACAGAATTAAATTTCATAATGAATATTGGAAACAATAAGTTACTGTGTGATAAGACAGTGGAGGCTTCAAGATATCATTGCTTTTATAGTTTTCAAAATAACCGTAATTGCTGGACAATCTGTAGGAAGTTATGTATATTATACATCCTCTAATATCTGTAATTGTGAGATTGATGCACATACTTATTTTGGATGTGGTTTTATTGCTGAGAGAAAACACTAAATTTGATTGTGTGCTATGTAATGTATATAGCATAATAATCAAATTAAAATACCATATATCCTTACATAAAAGCTGGATGCAAATAAACGCCAGGTTAGCAATAGAATTGAATTATAAATACGCAATTCTAGCCTCAAAATATCTCAGATGCTTCCTTAGGTTCCTGAAGTCAAATGCGTAAGGCCACTGGTTTGAATCCTGCTCTGGATCCAGGTTTTAGTTTATTTTCTTTGAGGTCCAAGTACCATTTTAGGAAATAGATGCCCAGGCTTTTATTTCAGGAAATACTATATAATAAAACTTGTTAAAGCAAAATTAGCAAAATACATGTACATCAAATTTATGCTGAAAGATGGAATGGTGACAGGTTATACCAGCTATATATTTATGTGATATCACCTACTGTTAAGTTTTCTATCATAGTGGGGTAAAACTCCTGGTCTAATGGAAACTATCATTGTGGATTTACATGTACATGTATTTACAATGCAAGTTTATTTCTACAACCCAACCTTTATTTATTCGTTTTTATTGGGATTGTGCATGTTTGTTTTATGAGAAGGAAGTTAGCCTTTGAACTATTATTAGACAGCTCTCATTGCAGCTACACTAACGTTTGTTGATCATTCAATTTTAATAGCTGGACATGTTTCACTCTGTGCTGGTGAGTCTCCATAAGTTTTTTTATAACTTTAACATAATACTTTGCAGTGCCTTGTTACTTTATTGGCAGTGACATATTCAAAAGTAGTGAATACTGTTTATTATGTAACAGCAACTGGTTATTGTCCTACTGATGATCAAGAAATCATATGCCATCCTCTTTCATACTACACAAATATTACTAACTGGAGTCCTAATGTCACTCTTATTTTTTTAC
>NW_003546868.1:35124-40526 GCF_000090795.2 Amphimedon queenslandica
ATCACTAGTTGTCATGCTAACTGGACTATTGTACACAATTACAATATTCTCCAGTCAGTGGATGCAGAGGCTTTGTGGTAGATACTGTCGCAGTTCCTGGGATCCTTTCTATAGATTCAAACCATTCCTCGATGCATACACTGGACCATATAAGGACAAGTATAGATACTGGACTGGACTCCTACTGATAGTACGCTTACTACTCGTTACTGTATTCTCATACACTACAGGAACGATACCAATAATCAATAACTACATTATTGTCTTCACTGCAGCTATTTTGATATATGTTTTGGCAAAGGAAGTGTACCGTAACAAAATATTCAATCGACTAGAATTATTTTACATGGTTAATCTGGGTTTTACAGCACTTTTACTGGCCTTAATGAATAAATTTGAAGTGAATGATGCCATATCATCTACCACAATAATGGCATTATCAATTAGTCTATCAATGACTGTTTTCATTTGTACAGTACTAGTTCATCTATACAATGTAATGAAAAAGTTTTGCTCTTCAAAGTTGAAATTTACCATTCCCTTTAAATTTGCTGATCCTTTAAATGAAGAAGAACCTTTATTGAGGGAAGTAAGAGACATAACTTGTCCTTTACCAAATGAAGCACTTTATCCTTCAGTTGTCAATGAAAGGGAACAATTGATATTTGATTAGTTGACAAAGTTCTTTTAATATACAATAATAATTATTTAGGAGTTTTTAAAAACAAATTAAAAAACAGAGCCATTATGCATGCATGCAATTCTTAATCTAATGGACTCTAGATTACTTAGTACTAGTGATTATTGATTTATTATACTGAGTATTACATTGTCTATAATAGTAATTGTATTACAATTTGTTGTTTCTGGATTTTAGCAACTAAAGGTAGGGGTGTGTTGCTAAATTTTTGTATCAATAAATCAAGTCCAATTGGAAGCATCACTGCCTAACTCAAACCAACAAGCCCTGTTATAGCAAGATTATTTAATTGGCAAAGAATATATTCATTGATGACAATTTATTAACATAGTTATAATTATGCCTACTCTACACATCAATGTGGTTTCCTACTTGTATGCATGCATATAGTACACTACACTAACTTGGTATTCCTTTAAATGCATATGCTACATTAACTACATGTACTTGTATGTACACATAGTTGTAACGTACACACTATGTTTGTTTGTTGGAAAAAGATTACTTACTTTTAAGAGATATTATAATGTTTATTAGGAGATATTGCGATATGTTGCATTTGATGCAATCACAGTTAGAATTTTTATCATGCTTGAAAATATTATTGGATTGTCAAGTTGCTCAAAAATAGTGCCCAAGACCCTATACTAATGTACAGGGTATTCTGATAAAATTCATAAGAAAATCATTCTCAATTTTAAAGTTTTTTTATGCATATAAATGTTTGTATATCGATTTTTGACTAATTCCGATCAAATTTGGATTTTTATGAATTTTAAAGCAGAAAGTAAAGACACTCAATGATATTATGACATAAAAGTCTTCGTATAAATTTTATGAAAAAAAAGAGAAATTTCCTAAAATGCCTTTAGTTCACTTAGCATGTATTATGGGAAGCCTTGCATTATACATTAAATGATTCATTTGATCTGTATTCTCAGCACAATATCATTTTACCGCTACTATTATTGATGTTGAATAGATGTGTATACACTTTGCACTTTGCAATAACAAAGAGGTGTATGTATGTGTGTTGTTACAACTAGATCTACTGGGCTAGTGAGCTTGATTATCATGTATCTCTTCTTGATTTTACTCTGTTGCATCTCAGCTATTTCTCATGGTAAATATCATGTCTGTATAGGCTACTGTATGTTTAAGTGCAATGATGGATCTCTGGTCTGTCTTATCAGTCAATAGTATCAAAGTCTTATTATTATTTTTGTGTTTTTGTAGGTTGTTTCTATGGTCAAATACGTCTTGTGAATGGAGGAGGACCAAATGTAGGAAGACTGGAAATATGTCGTAATAACATTTGGGAATTAGTTTGTAATAATGATTGGTCATATACTAATGCTCAAGTAGTCTGTAGGCAATTGGGACACCCGACTGATGGTAAGTGTATTTTGTTGTTGTGGCTTGATAGAGAGTGCTAATTGATAAGAAATACATTATCACTATTTTTAAATAGGTGCTACAGTTCTTAATGAAACATATTTTGGTGCTGGAAATGGATCCATATTGTTAGGTGATATTGTTTGTTCAGGGTCAGAAAGTACTATACTTCAATGTACTCATTCAAGTGTTGGGTCTCATAATTGTGGTCCTAATGACACTGTTGGTATACAGTGTGCAGAATCTATTAAAAATGTCTCTGTCTGTGATACTGAACTCAGTGACCAGCTCTGGGCTTTAATGAGGTATTTTGACTTATTGTATTTCACGATAATGTGCTATTGTTAGGGCCAATGGAAATTGTGAGCAATATTACAAAACAGGTTTTAAAGGATTCTGTGATGACTTTTATAACCCTGGTGTGACATATGTGTATATTCCTAAGAGACGTCTTGGTGGTTCTCAAACGCTTTTACGACAATTTTCAGAAGCAAATGTGTTTCTCATTCAAATACCTCCTCACTGTCGTGAAATTGCTAAAAATGTTTTATGTACTCACTATTACTTGCCCTGTGGTTTTAATGGCACCCTGCATGTTCCACTACCTTTATGTCCTGATGTGTGTCGATACATGTCAGAAACGTTATGTCCTGATATTTGGTCATTTGTTGCTACATTTCTTATCTCAAATAGCGTTGATCCTGAGTACAGGAATGATGAAGGAGTGAAGCTACCAGTTTGTAATAATACCGATCAAATGATCAACTATTTAAATCTGTCTAGTGACTGTTGTTCAAATGGAGGTGTCATACTACCCAGCTCAACAATCATAACAAGTAACTGTTATGTCAGTTGTTTTTGTTTAGAAATGACAAACAAATATCATATGTTTTATTTAGTAATGTGGGTTACTATTATACATTAAGTGGAACATAGGCGTATTTGGACCCGGGCAAGCACGGGCTTTGCCCGGGTAGAAATTTACAGCCATAATTATATTCATTGGTTATTGTATTATACACAGTATTGTAACAGTGGGAGGACTGTTAACCACAATAGTTAGCACTGTTAACCACAATAATTTAGCACACACCTACATGTTCCAAGTGTTTATTTAAGCACCAGGGCAGTTATAGGTCTTAAATTTTAAATGCATTTGCCCAAATTGCCCACAATCAATAGTTAAAGGTATAAATAATTAATTAAGTATATGAATAATTAATTAATTAATTAATTATATGAATAATTAATTAAGTGCCCTAGTAGCTGGAGAAGGCTAGATACGCCTATGATAGTGGAATTGTTTATCTTTTTGTAGTCATGGCCAATACACTGTTTACCAGCCATTCAATAACAACAATTCAAACTACTCATATTATCCATACAAGAGAAACGACAATAATAACAGAAGTTACTAGTTCTAGTGATACACCATCTGTCTCAAATCAACAAACACCTATTGTGATATCAGGAATAGTCACATTTCTATTAGTGTGTCTGGTAGCGTTTACTGTAATAATCCTTGTTGTCTATATGATTATGAAGAGAAGGAATCGTAAAAAAAAATGGCAACTTACAATGGCAGAAATTCCAAAGAATCCTCTTTATTCTACTCCCTCTTCATGTAAGTTATCTGAATACTATTCTTGCTTTTAAATATTCTGGATATAATATATATTCACTTTCTTTATAATAATTAGTTATGGAAAAAGACATGAAAGAAAACACCTACAGTTCTAGCAAACCTATTGAGATTTCATCAATTTATATGAATCAGCTCTCAAATTATATAGTGCCAGGGTCCACCATAAGCATGCAAGAAACTATTGGACAAGGTTTTTGATTCTTTAATTATCATAGCACTAATAAATTCTAATCTGTATTCTATAGGTGAGTTTGGTATAGTTTATCGTGGAGTGATGACGATAGAGAATAAAATACCTGAACCAGTTGCCATAAAGACATTAAAAGGTAGTAATATTAGTAAATGTGTAAAATATAAAATGTATAGACCACCCAGAGTGAGAATTGCTTGCGTGGGAAGACTATTACGGTTGTAAGGCGTGGTTTAGAATGAAATAATTTCCGGCCGCCATTTTGGTTGGCAACTTTCAATAGAGAACAATGGGCCAACATAAAAACAAACCTACATTAAGAATTCTGGAGCAAACTTGACCAAACCCTTTACAGGAGACACTCAAAGGTAGCTATACTTTCTTATAACAAGCATGCAGTTTTTAGCTTTTGATAGAGCTACAGCAGGTAAGTGAGGCATTTTCTTTGTGCCTCCATTGACTTGCTTAGCAAACTTGCCAACCAAAATGGTAGCCAATTATGATGTGTGGGCGGATGCCGTATATAAAATTAATGAAATTCATAGCTTTTGCAATTCTCATTCTGGGTGGTCTATAATACCGTACAAGATGATTTATTAGCGAGGAATTAATGTTGGTGATTGGCGGTTCTATGAAGAAATTGCCAATATGAAAAGTGCCATTTCGTTTCAAACTGAGCATGCCCAATGGCACATGGCTCAAAATCGCCAATATAAAATTTGCTCTACAGGCAAATTCGCCAAAATATTACTCCCGCCAATCAATCATCTTGTACGGCAATGTAATTTTACTCTAAACTATTTTTCATTCAGTTGCATGCTGGCATAATTGCATCAATTCATTATGAATAATTCATTTGCTTTTGTTTTAGGTTTTTATAAAGAGAGTGATATTGATTCATTACTGGATGAGTGCATTATAATGATGTCATTTGATAATTTAAATGTATTACCACTGATTGGTGTGTGTCTTGATCTTGGACCAGCTCCATACATTATCATGCCTTTCATGTCAAGAGGAAGTTTATTGTCTTACCTCAAGAAAGAGAGGCCTAATCTTACAGTAGCTGATACCAGTGAAGAGGATATTATACTGAATGTCAGGAAACAATTACTCTCCATTTGTTTACAAGTTGCCAATGGAATGTCTTACTTAGCTTCACAGAGGTTCATTCATCGTGATCTTGCAGCTAGAAATTGCATGTAAGTCTTTGTTGTTCTACTCCAAGTTTTTTAATTCAATTTTAATAAACACTTTCACTGTCATCTTAATTTCATTAGTAATTAATTTTGCAGAAATGATAGAGGGGGATTTTTATAAGTATGCATCATTGATTATTAATTTATGTATGGCATAGGATTGATGATAATGGTATCATTAAAGTAGCAGATTTTGGAATATCTGAAGACATATATGCCTGCAATTACTTTAGACAACTAAAGGGCAGTGATAATAACTCAGGATCATCAACA
>NW_003546868.1:42678-45603 GCF_000090795.2 Amphimedon queenslandica
TATCTCATCAATGTACATGGATCAGTTATCAGATTATATTATATCAGGATCAATCATTCAAATACAAGAAACTGTTGGACAAGGTTTGAGCAACACTGATAATGTATCAATTAGTTTTTGCTTTTTGTAGGTGAATTTGGTATAGTGTATCGTGGTGTAATGACAAATAACCCTCAATTGCCAAAAGCTGTAGCTGTGAAAACATTAAAAGGTTGGTTAATTAATCTTTTTACACATTGCATTTACATTAAAACTGCTTTATTGTAAAAATTATATCTTTTATAAGTGTATAGTAGTCACCCAATGAAACTTACATTTAAAATTAACAGTCTATTTATTTTTAGTTTTTTTTTCAATTACTATTCAAATGCAACTTATGCAAGTGAATGTGTGTATGACTGTATGCATCATAAATTTCAGACTTGAGTAAATTACTTCAATTTTGATCAGAATCAACTCAAGCTAGATATACAATGTCAAAATATACATAAATATTAATCAAGTTACAAAAATAAGAAATTTTTCCTAGCTATTTACAACTTGAAGTTTGGCCCAAAACAATGCACTTTGTACTTAATCTCAGGCCATTTTTTTGAAAAATTCTTTAAAAATTAAATTTTGATCAGAATCAATTCAAACTAGACAGGTTGTACAACGTTAGAAAATGTAAGTGTATCAGAAAAAAGTATATTAGCAGAGAAGTTTTTCCTAGCTGTTTTTCATAAAATTTGGCTTTTGTGCTTAGAAAATTAAAAAATTTATAAAAAAATCCAATTGTGATTGGAATTACCACAAACTAGAAATATGCATGTGCATCAGAAAATATTATGATGGTAGATAATTTTCTCCTAGCCACTTTTAACAAAATTTAAAAAGTTTGTAAAAAATCTAATTTTGGTCAGACTCACCTCAAACTAGATATACAACATTAAAAATTTTTATGTGTAGCAGAAATTAAAAAAATAAAAGTAGATAATTTTGTCCTAACGGTTTTTGGCAAAATTTGGCCAGGGACTGTGTACATGGTAGATGGTCAAAGGCCATGGTCTGGCCTTTGTACATGGCCAAAGGCCAGATTTTTGAGAAGATTAAAATTCCTTTATAAATCCAATTTTGATCAGAATCAACTCAAACTAGATATACAACATCAAAACGTCAAAAAATTATAAAAATGGTGATTTATTTTTAGCCATTTTTACAAAATACGATGGATCAGGTTTTTTTACAAAGCTGTACTTAACAAGATAACACAGCACACCTCATGAGCTGGTTAGAAGATGAGCACTATACTGGTAAACCCTGATTGTCACACTTCCGTTTACTTGTGTACAGTTTGTGTGTATATAATCATAATGTTACTGATGTAGATCGAGAACATTTCTTATCACATTTTCTGATGCATATTGATGCTATTATGCTATGTAGCAGTTTGAGTTGATTGCCACAAATATTTTTTGAGTTACGGCCATTTAAAAAAAAAGCCAAAACTCTGAAAAATGCCCATGGTTTATTAAAAATAATGGCTCCGGAATCATCCCAAATTTTATTATATTTTCTGATACATATTGATGTCTTTATGCTGTGTAGCAAGTTTGAGCTGATTCCGGCAAATATTTTTTTAGTTACAGCCATTTTAAGAAAATGCCAAAATTCCGAAAATACCCAAGGCTCAGTTCCCTTTTTAAAAGGCTATAGCCCATGGTTTTTTCCAAAAAATGGCTCCAAAATTGACCCAACTTTTTATTACATTTTCTGATACATATTGATGCCCTTATGCTGTGTAGCAAGTTTGAGCTGATTCCCACAAATATTTTTCGAGTTATGGCCAATTTAAGAAAACGCTGAAATTCCAAAAAATACCCAAGGCTATAGCCCATAGTTTTTTCCAAAAAATGGCTCCAAAATTGACTCAACTATTTATTACATTTTCTGATACATATTGATGCCCTTTTCCAAAAAATGGCTCCAAAATTGACTCAACTTTTTATTACATTTTCTGATACATATTGATGCCCTTATGCTGTGTAGCAAGTTTGAGTTGATTCTGACAAATATTTTTCCAGTTACGGCCATTTTAAGAAAACCCCGAAATTCAGAAAAATACCCAATGCTTTATAGCCCATGTATTGATTAGGTATTTAGTACACTATCACAACTCAATCTTGATAAATATTTTAATTACATTCTGTTCAAGCTTAAGCCTCAATTACAATTGTGCTATTGTAATTGTAATTGATTTTGTTTGTTATATAATAATCATTAGACCTTAGATCTTATTTCTTTAATAAAATGAGTTTCTAATTACAATTATAATTGTACTTGACCCCATGTCTGATTTGTCCTTATCAATTTGAAAATTATCTAACTGTGCATATATGATATTCATATTTACATTGAAAACTATAACTTTTATAGGTTTTTATAAAGAGAGTGATATTGATTCCTTACTGGATGAGTGTCTTATAATGATGTCATTTGATGATTTAAATGTATTACCACTGATTGGTGTGTGTCTTGATCTTGGACCAGCTCCATACATTATCATGCCTTTCATGTCAAGAGGAAGTTTATTGTCTTACCTCAAGAAAGAGAGGCCTAATCTTACAGTAGCTGATACCAGTGAAGAGGATATTATACTGAATGTCAGGAAACAGTTACTCTCCATTTGTTTACAAGTTGCCAATGGAATGTCTTACTTAGCTTCACAGAGATTCATTCATCGTGATCTTGCTGCTAGAAATTGCATGTAAGTCTTTATTATCCTACTCCAAATTTTAACATTAATTTTAAGAAACTATTTTATTGTCACTTTAATTTCATTAGTAATTAATTTTACAGAAACTATATAGGAGAATGTAATACCATAATAGTGGGAAATTTTTGAGGGAGTTAAATTTAGCATTTTGCTAGCCATTCCCAGAAAAA
>NW_003546868.1:48078-50199 GCF_000090795.2 Amphimedon queenslandica
GCTGTGAAAACATTAAAAGGTTAGTTAATTGATCTTTTTACACATTGCATTTACATTAAAACTGCTTTATAAGTAAAATTATATCTTTTATAAGTGTATAGTAGTCACCCAATGAAATTTACATTTAAAATTAACAGGCTTCTTACTTTTAGTTTTTTTCAATTACCATTCAAATGCAACTTATGCAAGTGAATATGTGTATGACTGTATGCATTATAAATTTCAGATTTGAGTAAATTACTTCAATTTTGATCAGAATCAACTCAAACTAGACATACAATGTCAAAATATACATAAATTTTAATCAAATTACAGAAATGAAAAAAAATTCCTAGCTATTTACAACTTGAAGTTTGGCCCAAAACAATGTACTTTGTACTTAATCTCAGGCCAATTTTTTGAAAAATTCATAAAAAATTTAATTTTGATCAGAATCAATTCAAACTAGATAGGTTATACAACATTAAAAAATGTATGTGTATCAGAAAAAAATATATAAGTAGAGAAGTTTTTCCTAGCTATTTTTCATAAAATTTGGCCCTTGTGCTTAGAAAATTTAAAAATTTATAGAAAAATCCAAATGTGATTGGAATTACCACAAACTAGAAATATGCATGTGCATCAGAAAATATTATGAAGGTAGATAATTTTCTCCTAGCCACTTTTGACAAAATTTAAAAGTTTCTAAAAGAAACTAATTTTGATCAGACTCACCTCAAACTAGATATACAACATCAAAACGTCAAAAAACTATAAAAATAGTGATTTCTTCTTAGTCATTTCTACAAAAAACCATGAATCAGGGTTTCTTTACAAAGCTATACTTAGCAAGATAAAAACAGCATACCTCATGAGCTGGTTAGAAGATGAGCACTATACTGGTAAACCCTGATTGTCACACTTCCTTGTGTACAGTTTGTGTACATATAATCATAATTATAATGTTACTGAGGTAGATTGAGAACATTTCTTATTACATTTTCTGATGCATATTAATGCTACTATGCTATGTAGCAAGTTTGAGTTGATTCCAACAAATATTTTCAAGTTGCGGCCATTTTAAGAAAACGCCAAAATTCTGAAAAATGTCAATGGTTTTTTTTAATAATGGCTCCAAAATCACCCCAAATTTTTATTACATTTTCTGATACATATTGATGTCCTTATGCTATGTAGCAAGTTTGAGCTGATTTTGACAAATATTTTTGGAGTTATGGCCATTTTAAGAAAATGCCAAAATTTTGAAAAATACCCAAGACTATAGCCCATAGTTTTTTCCAAAAAATGGCTCAAAAAATGCCACAATTTTTTATTACATTTTCTGATACATATTGATGCCCTTATGCTGTGTAGCAAGTTTGAGCTGATTCCGGCAAATATTTTTTGAGTTACAGCCATTTTAAGAAAATGTCAAAATTTTGAAAAATACCCAAGGCTATAGCCCATGGTTTTTTCCAAAAAATGGCTCCAAAATTGCCACAAATTTTTATTACATTTTCTGATACATATTGATGCCCTTATGCCTTGTAGCAAGTTTGAGCTGATTTCAACAGAAATTTTTGAGTTATAGCCATTTTTTAAAAATGCCGAAATGCCGAAAAATACCCAATGCTATATAGCCCATGTATTGATTAGGTATTTAGTACACTATGACAACTCAATCTTGATGAAATTTATAATTACATTCTGTTCAAGCTTAAGCCTCAATTATAATTATGTTATTGTAATTGTAATTGATTTTGCTTGTTTTATAATAATTATTAGACCTTAGATCTTATTTCTTTAATAAAATGAGTTTCTAATTACAATTATAATTGTACTTGACCCCATGTCTGATTTGTCCTTATCAATTTGAAAATTATCTAACTGTGCATATATGATATTCATATTTATATTGAAAACTATAACTTTTATAGGTTTTTATAAAGAGAGGGATATTGATTCCTTACTGGATGAGTGCATTATAATGATGTCATTCAGTAATTTAAATGTATTACCACTGATTGGTGTGTGCCTTGATCTTGGACCAGCTCCATACATTATCATGCCTTTCATGTCAAGAGGAAGTTTATTGTCTTACCTCAAGAAAGAGAGGCCTAATCTTACAGTAGCTGATATCAG
>NW_003546868.1:50209-52215 GCF_000090795.2 Amphimedon queenslandica
GTACTTAGCAAGATAACACAGCACACCTCATAAGATGGCTAGAAGATGAGCACTATACTGGTAAACCCTGAATTGTCACACTTCCATTTACTTGTGTACAGTTTTTGTACATTTATAATCATAATTATAATGTTACTGAGGTAGATTGAGAACATTTCTTGTTACATTTTCTGATGCATATTGATGCTACTATGCTATGTAACAAGTTTGAGTTGATTCCAACAAACATTTTTCAAGTTGCAGCCAATTTAAGAAAACACCAAAATTCTGAAAAATGTCAATGGTTTTTTCCAAAAAATGGTTCCAAAATTGCCCCAAATTTTTATTAAATTTTCTGATACATATTGATGCCCTTATGCTGTGTAGCAAGTTTGAGCTAATTTCGACAAATATTTTTGGAGCTACGGCCATTTTAAGAAAGCGCCAAAATTCTGAAAAATACCTAAGGCTTTAGCCCATGGTTTTTTCCAAAAAATGGCTCCGAAATTGCCCCAAATTTTTATTACATTTTCTGATACATATTGATGCCCTTATGCTGTGTAGCAAGTTTGAGCTAATTTTGACAAATATTTTTGGAGTTACGGCCATTTTAAGAAACCGCCAAAATTCTGAAAATACCTAGGGCTCCAAAATTGCCCCAAATTTTTATTACATTTTCTGATACATATTGATGCTCTTATGCTGTGTAGCAAGTTTGAGCTAATTTCGACAAATGATTTTGGAGTTACGTCCATTTTGAGAAAATGCTGAAATTCCAAAAAATACCCAAGGCTATATATAGCCTTGGGTATTCTTAGGTATTTGATGGTTTTTTCCAAAAAATGACTCTAAAATTGCCCCAAATTTTTATTACATTTTCTGATACATATTGATGCCCTTATGCCATCTAGCAAGTTTGAGCCGATTCTGACAAATTTTTTTGGAGTTATGGCCATTTTAAGAAAACGCCAAAATTCCAAAAAATACCCAAGGCTATAGCCCATGGTTTTTTCCAAAAAATGGCTCCAAAATTGCCCCAAATTTTTAATACTTTTTCTGATACATATTGATGCCCCTATGCTGTGTAGCAAGTTTGAGCTGATTCCGACAAATAATTTTCGAGTTATAGCCATTTTTAAAAACGCCGAAATGCCGAAAAATACCCAATGCTATAGCCCATGTATTGATTAGATATTTAGTACACTATGACAGCTCAATCTTGATAAAAATTCTAATTACATTCTGTTCAAGCTTAAGCCTCAATTACAATTATGTTATTGTAATTGTAATTGATTTTGCTTGTTTTATAATAATCATTAGACCTCAGATCTTATTTTTTTACTAAAATGAGCCTTTAATTACAATTAATGGCCCTCGGTGGGTCAACCCCTGACACCTTTGAAAGGAGGAGGCGCCGGTTGGAGTTTCCATGGAAACCCCGTGCCTGAGCTCGAAACAAGGACACTGACCTGGCACTTTTCCCACTGTGACCTAACATGCAGAAATGGGCCGTAAATTGTACTTGACCCCATGTCTGATTTGTCCTTATCAATTTGAAAATTATCTAACTGTGCATATATGATATTCATATTACATTGAAAACTACAACTTTTATAGGTTTTTATAAAGCGAGTGATATTGATTCTCTATTGGATGAGTGCATTATAATGATGTCATTTGATAATTTAAATGTATTACCACTGATTGGTGTGTGTCTTGATCTTGGACCAGCTCCATACATTATCATGCCTTTCATGTCAAGAGGAAGTTTATTGTCTTACCTCAAGAAAGAGAGGCCTAATCTTACAGTAGCTGATACCAGTGAAGAGGATATTATACTGAATGTCAGAAAACTGTTACTCTCCATTTGTTTACAAGTTGCCAAAGGAATGTCTTACTTAGCTTCCCACAGGTTCATTCATCGTGATCTTGCAGCTAGAAATTGCATGTAAGTCTTTGTTGTTCTACTCCAAGTTTTTTAATTCAATTTTAATAAACACTTTCACTGTCATCTTAATTTCATTAGT
>NW_003546869.1:0-5700 GCF_000090795.2 Amphimedon queenslandica
TTTGGTGGTATCAAACTATTCAGAATAGTTTCTGTCGTCTGCTGAGAGCCCATGTACGGCGAAGAAAATTATTGTCCAGAATTGGGGCCGTCCGATATTTTTACATCGAGATGATTTTCTCTGATAACAAAAGATAATTGCTGATGTTTTTTGTACTTTTATGTACCTTATCTCTGTTATCTATCTTATGATAACAGAAGAATTCAGTGGCAACTTCTTCAGAAAAAGTTACAGTGTCCGATTAGTGGGAGTGTCCGATAACGGAGAGATTACTCTAGTATCAGAATTTATTGTAAACGTGTACCCATTAAAATCGTTTACTTATTAATATTTTGTGTCTTAATTTTTAGAAACATCCAGCAGTACCACGATTTATGTTTTAGAGCTAAAAGACTCTTACTCTTACACAATCCCTAGCTTTTCTGTAATTTCCGTCTCATTGAGACATGCTGTTGTACAGATGCATGATGATTCATTGGATGATCTGGATTTAGGCATCTTTGATATCTTTTTTAGAGGTGATATATGTCTTTCGTTACCTACACCACTTTCAGTAGAGGCACTTGAAACCTGTTTAGTGAATGTAAGTAGTATATATACAAGTATTTGTTACATCTACATGTATATGATTTTTAGATTGATGAATTCAGCCAGCAAATACTAATACCAAATATAAGGCTTGTAAGCAATGCAGTGTATGTGGTTTGGAAATGGAAAATGAAGTCACAAGTACAGATAAATACCTTGGAGCCAACAGATGAGGAAGAAAATTATAATGAAGAGGATAATGAGGAAGAAAAGGAGATTTCAGTTTCAGATTCTGCTGAGGATGAATCATATGAAACTGTAACATTTAAGTGTATTGGAGCAACCAGAGAAATTTCATTTCAAACAGCACTACGCACTGCTAGCAGTAGAATTCGTAATCAAGACTATGTTCCAGTTCGTTTAACGCCAGAGCCGAATAATATTTATGACTCAAAAGCTATTGCATTTGAATGTCAATTAGGAGGAAAGTGGGAGAAAATTGGGTATGTTATTAAAGAATTACTCGATATTGTGCATGATGCTATTGAATCTAAAGAAATTGTAAAAGTAGAGTTTTCATGGATTAAATACATCACAGATTGGAGAAGATCAGGACCTGGACATTTTGCTGGCATTTCTATTTCGAAAAATAGTAGATGGGACAAGACTATTCTAAAGTATAGCAGCACACGTTGAAACAATTACTCTATAACTATCTAATAACTATCAGGATATTGTTTGTATGGTACTATTGACATTGTTAAATTAATTGATTGTTACAGGTGAATTGACTATCAATATGTACACACACAATTGTAGAATTATTATGTTTAATCATTGTTTAAGACAAGCAAATTATCATCAGTATGAATGTTCAATAGCAATTAAGTCTGCAATAGCTGTTTCAGGAGGTGGTGGCAACTCAACTGGTACTTGATGAAACTGGCGACGAATGGACTTTTCCCCAATCTTGATCATTGTTGTTCTACCTGCAGCAAACAGACCTGGTTGTTCAATGGTACGCAATCGCTGTTGTCGTGGATTCTGCTTAGACATTTCATATTTATCAAAGGTTGGCCTTTCTCCTTCAAAAAATCTATCGTGTGTTGCAGTATAATAGTAAAATGGGAGATCTTTATCTATTCTTTTTGAGTACTCAATACAAACTTTCTTCCATTCTGTCATAACAGATTTGCATGTGAAATGATTACCTATGGTGTCTCTAAGAGTACTGAAAAAGCATTCCACGTCATCTGTAGTGCTAGCTCGTGGATGTTCAGCAGGTACACCATCGCTACGCTTTCTGCGCATCCATTCCCTACTTTCAATTGTTGTAGTCAATGCAATTAGAGTCTACTGTGTCATGCCTTGAATGGCAGTGGTGTCTCTATAAGAGATAAAATTATGATACTGTAACATGGTATTTAAATAACTATATTTGCCAATATACATTGCATGGCCATGTACAACAGATGTAGAAAATAATTAAAGTAAAATGTGCAATTATGAAAATAAATTGTGACTGCTGACCTGTTTACTTCTAAAGTACTGAAATCATAATTGTCTCTATGCCAAGGCATTAAATCGTCTAATAGAAAATTTAACATGTTGTAGTTGTACCGGCATCTCTCTAACTCCGTTAAACCTCTTTCATCTGATGCTCTACGCCAATTAAGGACAGTTCTCACAAACTTTGCCTCAGAAGTATAGTCATTCCTTTCCATATACTTTGCAACACCTTCACTAAACAAACGTTCTGCATCCTGTACAGATTGCTTCCTTTGACCAGTTAAGGCAGGATACGTCAAGCCAGAGGTGGGATCATCAAGCGCCTTGACAAATCTTTCCAACTGTAGCTGAGCTGGGCCACCCGATCTAGTGGCAGTAGCAATTCTCTATTTAATAATAATTATTAAAATGTAATATAGCCCATTCTCTATAGTACAGTAGCATTTAATTCAATAATTAACAAAAAAGTAAATAGTTTAGGGCTACATGTGCATACATGTAACAAAGTATACCTTTAAAACATGTGCATTATCCTCCCTTTCATGATACTCTGAGTCAGTTATAGGGTGAACCTCAGGCACATACATGTAAGTAGAAAAAGGAACTCCTTTCATAGTATATTGACAAATCTGATGTGAATATTCAGATTGTGCCAAAATAGACCTTAACTTGTCAGAATAAGTTTCAACAGGACGATCTATGTTATGTAAATAAGTAGACACAAAATTTTAATGTTATAATTACTTGAATTCCAAGGCTTCGGAATATAACCTGATGGTACACATTGAACTCGTAAACGATCAATAATGTCATTAGTGTCCGCACCAGCTAGCTTCCAGGAATAAATCATTTTTAGTACATCTTTTGAGATGCAGTCACTAGCCAACTTGGCTGAGACATTACCATTTAACTCAACTAATAACACAATAATTAAAATAAAATTAAAATTTACTGCAATACCTATAGGCTCAAGCATTGCTTCCATTTTAGCTATGGACATCTTAGAATACTTGTTTCTGGCAATAGATCTCACTTTGAGTACAGAAAGGGGGCGTGTGTAACCCATCGAACGAAAGGAATTGTATTCCCCATTACTAACAAAACCTGTGAAAAAAGAAGGCAATAGGCTTTCATTCAATTTTATATACAATGTACCTGCTACTTTCATATTTCGCTTATTCATCTCAAAAATAATCTTGCTAATAAAGGTACGAGCTTCCTTAGCTGTCAAACTCCGGTAAGGAACACAAGACACAGGCAAAGCATAAGGCTTACATAATCTTTCACTAGGACTGATCATTGTGACAAGAATGTGTGTGGCCTTTTTCCGCTGATGCCTAGTGACTTCTCGAATGAACTGAAGCAAACTCTCCTGCAGCTTGACTAATTTACTAGCTGTGTTATCTTTGATGACATTTGCTGTATCATTTTGTAGAAATTCTAAGAGATATACAACTTCTGCATAAATCTGCCGTCCCAGAGATATCAATCGACCTAATCCATCTACAGTCCAAGATAGAGAAAAAAGCTCCTTGTCCCCTACATTTCTTCCCGAGGATACTTTATCTAACAATTCCTTATTAGCTTCTTTAAGAGCTACCCAAAGAATAAACAAAGGTAAAATAATTAGACCATTTAGATGTACCTTTATCAATGTAAGTCAAATCATTAACAATAGATTCCTTAATACATAACAGATCTCCAGCTGTCAACATCCTTTGTTCCACCTCGCTTATGTGACGATTGATGTGCTTCACAAGGCTGACACGCTCCATATAATTGCTATACTGCTTTTGAAGATTGCCATCACCAAGATCTACATCACCACTCCATTCAAGTCTCATTGATTCAGTCAACCCAGCAATAACATCACACCCATCAGACTTGATCCACCACTCTGTATCAGGCAGCGCTTTATAAGCATCATTTAAAATAGATTCCTATAACATCATTAGATAAATTTTACACAATATACATGAGTTTACCTGTATACGTGCATCACTAGTAAAAGAAGATTTCTGAATATCACGTTGAATTGAACGCGCAGATAAAGCAGGGATGTTCACACGTGCCTAGCAGACAACAGTATTATGCAAATTTAAGTAACAAAATAATTACTTCACTAGTCAATAAATGAGAATCACTAGATGATGGACCACCCTGTTCTGTTGCAACAAATTTCCACATGGGGCCTCCATGAAGGTTTAGCCATTTATTTCCAAAATGACAGTACATGGTTTGCAACCATAATCTATAATCTTCCGGGCAAGATACCTAAAAATTATACATGAAACTCCATTAGTACCTAAATGTAAGCATGTAATCTAGCTACCTTAGACAAATTATCTGAAGTAAAGAAATTAACGCTGTACTCAATCAGCCCAGTGAGCACACTCTTTACTGGAAGCAACGAATCATTACCACTAGATCTCTGACTACCCAAACCTTTAGCCAATGCATACACAATATTGCTTCTGTTTGAAGACTTAAGATTTAGCATTCCTTTAACAGCAAGTACAAGAAAGTCAGAAGGAAGTGAAATATCAACTCGTGTACAATATGTAGCAAAAGATTCGCTTAAAGAGAGTAAGTGTTGTTCTGGATCCATTAGACACAAATCATTAAGTAATTGAGCCAAACGGTCAACAGTCTCAATGTTTATGGACACAGCAGAAGTAGAAGAAGTGGGTGAGCTGCTAGTATGATGATCATCCATTTGTGAAGGACTACATTGACTATGTAGAGATGAATAATACTCTTCAGCTGCCTTCGGGGTCTTAAAACATTTAATTAAATGTCGGGTTACTCTAGTGCGACAAGATCCACCTACGTGTACATGAACATACATGTAATATATATCATAAAAAAGAATAATTACTATAAAAAAGTTCACATTTAAATTTTCACTAATCTGCAAAATTTAACC
Organism: Amphimedon queenslandica; assembly: GCF_000090795.2. Taxonomy (NCBI): domain Eukaryota; kingdom Metazoa; phylum Porifera; class Demospongiae; order Haplosclerida; family Niphatidae; genus Amphimedon; species Amphimedon queenslandica. The sequence continues at coordinate 4,964 of NW_003546869.1, forward strand.
CTTCTCTATCTCTCTATCAGTTTTGTAATCTCTACACATGCTTGTACACACATACACTTTAAAAATTTAAACATTTTACTAGCATGTATTTACAAGTAAGGTACGAGAATAACGGCAGCATTAACATGCCAAGACCATGGGCACTCATTTAACAGAAAGACAGGGCGGCAATTGACTATTTGTAAAGAATTGCATCTTACTTGTTCGAATTGTACCACACGTTCTGAATAAAAGTAGATGCCCCTTCCCAAAACTTGGCACTTTTGACAGAAGGCCACTTATCATCAGCAACATTACTTATAAGAATGAAGGAGGTGAGTGCCTCATCTTCTTTGTCAATCCATGAATTCGGTGGATTGAACAGAGGGCGTCTGGCAATAGTTGTATCCCTTTCTCTGATAGCATTCTGTCGTTTGCTAGGGCGTACAGGCGTTTTCCCAGAAGGAGAAGGCATGCCCCTTTTAGATGCCATATTTTCTGAAGCAATGACCACACCTACAAAACATGGCCTCAGTTTGCTCGATTTTGCTATTTTGCTTCATAAAAAATAAATTGGGGCACATGGTTAATGACAAGTTGGAGAGTCTTAAAATGCTAAAGGTAACAGTATGGAGAAATAAAAATGAGGGGAACACCATCCAAAAGCTATGCTGCATAGTTTATTAGTGATCACGTGATGCTAATTAATTGACCTTTTGACCCTGTCGAACCTCCTCTGGGGCTGAGGCTGTTATTCA
>NW_003546869.1:7208-8726 GCF_000090795.2 Amphimedon queenslandica
AGGTGGCATGCAAGTTTGACAAGAGCAGCTCAAACCTACTTCCTGACATAATTATTGACTTGTTGTCATTGTAGAGGGGCCACTTTTTACCCCAGTAGTCTCTGTAAAAATGTAAATGAGTTTTATTTTTATTATTTTACCTCAATTTAGGAAATCCCATGACTCCAATAATGATTGCAGCGGCCAAGGAAATATCTACTTCCTCCAGCTTCAATGGTTTCCTCTGCCATTCATTTCCTCTTGTATCGGGATGGTCTCTTAGATACTCTTCATTAGGCAAGATCATAATGGTAATGGTAAGTGATATGATTATAATTGTAAGTGATACATAACATTATTATTATGATGATTATAATGGTAAGTGATACATATGTAAGATACATCTACATGTATTTGAGTTAATGGATTACTTGGTAATTGTAATGGTAATTGTCACAGGCCTATGTCTATGTCACTGACTCACTGATTGAGTATAAAGCATAAGTACATGTACATGAATGCAACTGACTAGTCTCAAACTCGTTATCTATGAGTACTGTACTGACATCAATACTAGTTTATAAGTTTGAAATACCAATACAATTCACTCTCTTTTTGTCCCATCTGTTTCTATCTCTTTAGTGTCTCTATATCTTGATATTCCACAAGCTTAGGAGTTAATTACTGTGTTCATGTATACATGTACATGTAGTGCCTGTACTGTAGTTAAATGTACATGTACCCAATGTAAAAATTTCAGCTCAGCATTTAGTGGCCATGATCTTACATTAATGTAATTTTGGTTTGAGAAGTTAGTCTACATTTATGATACATGTAGTTTTAGTTTTTGAGCTTTCTGAGTCCTTTTGTCAATGGCTATACCAAGATATAGTATGTAATTTTGTAGGCTGTTCATTGTAAATTCACTACATTGCATAATTTTAAAAAATGATAACACATTTTTAATGCTTGGTTTTTGAAGACATGACAACATAAATGCATTTAATGTTAATTGTGCATCAATTTTGCACTTTCAATTGACAGATTTATCGCGACTTTTTCCAAAGTGATTTCTCTACCAACATTTGTAAATGGTACATGTACACTTCGGTTACCACTCTGATAAAGATCCATCCAAGTACGGATTTTGTTATTTCAATAGTATCATCCAGATTTTCACAAATAAATGGCTGCTGTCTTTACTGCTTTAGGCTTCTGTTTTTTACTTTTTTAGATGGAAAAGATACTGTCTAAACCTTAATACTATTGTTATTTTTTATTCTTGCCTTTTTTTGTTCTTCTTTGTCTATACTTTTTTGTTTGTATCTCTAGCGTTTTGTGTCTTAGGCCACTATTTTAATGAATTTTATTTCATAATAATAATTTAATAATTTAATAATAGTAATAATAATAATAATAATAAGTCCCAATTTAATATTAACAGTGCATAAATTGGGTTTATTTTTGCACTATTAATTTACAGATTTATCTCAAATGTTTGCCAATACGAATTCCACACAAACATTCATAAATGGTACA
>NW_003546869.1:8761-11692 GCF_000090795.2 Amphimedon queenslandica
TGGTACATGTACCCTTTGGTTTCCAGCCTGATAATATAAATTTTATTATTTCGATAGTAACATCAAAATAGTCGTGAGTAAATTGCTGTTGTCGTTACTGCTTTAGATTTGTGTTTTGTCATATTTTTAGCAGCAAATATGAAGGACTTGGCTTTGTTATGCTAGGTAGAAATTTTTCTGTTGTAGAATTTTTTATAAACCTTTGTTTATAAAATGCATTATTAGTATAAATTCTTGTATTTCTTCTTGTTTTTACTGCATCAACAGTAGCCTTTCTGAGTAGATACTGAAGTAAATTTTGATACATTATTTTACAAAGTTAGTAGACATTTTTACAATCATTTTTCTCAAAATAATATTGCGTGTTGCATGTAGTATAGTATGACTTATTAAAGAACTACTTTACGGTTGGTAAATTTCGAGGGGTATTAATTTTCGTTAATTCCGTGGTTTATTTTTATCCACAAAAATTTTAACCCCTACACACCCACACATAAAAGCTAATTATCGGGCCATGCAGAGCTCTAACTACTATTTTCAAGCCAGTAGAGGAGCCAGAGTTTTTGTCTGTTACTCCATATTCCACCATAAGCCATGTGTTGGAAGCTAGTCCAGCAGATCCAAGTGAAAAGAAGTTTGCTTACTACCACCCACGAATATTTGTACCCACCAATATTAGGTTCTAAGGACATTTTGGAGAAAACACGAAATTTTGGACCCTCGAATATTACCAACCGTACGGTATATGTAAAGTGTGGATACTGTAGTTCACTGACTTTATTTAATTTAAGTAATACCCATGCATGTACAGTGTTTGTATACCGTGTAGGGTGTGGTAACCCACCATTCCCATGTGCACCATATTGGATATAATAGATACTGTTTGTATAATTGTCAAAACATTTGTGATTTTCTGTTACATGCAATATTACATTTTCTGGTTCATGGACACAAAATGTAAATCAGCTTATGTTATGTAGAAATGTATGTTATGTAGAAATGATCAGCTAATTCCACTAGATTTTTAAAGAATTTTCAAAGCTGAATACCCATTACTATGGCAGGAAACCAAGGCTTCAATGTCTTTTTGTTGGCCTTTCTGAATTTTTTGTAATTTTGCTTTTGAAATAATTTTTCAAATTTTGTTAATTTGTCCATTTTGATTATATCTTTGTAAATTTCTTTCTCATTTTTGTGGTTTCTTAATAAATTTTGTCTTTGCTAATTTTAGTGAGTTCCTTTACTAAATTTCATGTGCATAAGTACTATGATTTTATTATGGCTTTTTTCAGCTTTTGTAATATTTTTATATATTTATTCCAAGTTTGTGAAATTCTTTCGTATATGTGACCATAATTGACAAAAGGTACCTTATGGCGGGTAGTGAAATTTGTCTTTCTAGCCTAAGAAATCCAACTTCCTGAGCCCCATTTATCATAAAATTACTCCACAGGATGCAAAAAGTTACCATGAAACTTTTAGAAACAATGATTGTCTAACAAAGCACTCACAGGTTGATATTTGGCATTATTAAGATCAATTTTAAAATCCGCTATAAGGGCCCTTTTGTCAATTATGGTCACATATTTTAATTTTATGAATTACACATCCACTTTTTTGAAAACTTTATAAATTTTTTAGTTACATGTATTCTGTATTTTCTTGATTTTTCATTTTTTTCACAACTTTTGTGGATTTTTAAAGAGATTTTAAACTTTTCTTAATGTTTCACGTACAATGTATGTATAACTCTTTTCTAACTTGGTTGATTTATGAAGTTCTTTACAATTGTTTTCAGACACTTTTAATTTTTTCCTTGTAATTTTTTGAGATATTTTTGAAATTTCTTCATTTTTATTTGTATTTTATTTATTTGACACATAAACTTGAAAATTTTTATGTGCATTTTCGTAAAGTTTGCATTTTAGATTTTTTTTTGTGATATTGTATGAATTGTCTGGTATCAACTTTAATGTATTTTTGTTGGCCTTTCTCAATTTTTTGAAATTTTGCTTTTTTAATAATTTTTTGACACTGTGTTTCATTTTTTGTTCCTAGTGGGAATTGTACTTTCATTTTTATCTGCGGTACACTGTATTAGTAATTAAATTTTAGACAGTTTTAGCATTAGTTTTTTGGTAGAATAGTTTTATTTTGTGTTGGAAAAGTTGTTATCCACTGAAACTGTGACTGTACACAGTTTACTTAAACCATGCAAATATTCTTAGTTTACTGTACATTTATTAGTTTAGTAAGCTACATGTAGGTAAAAATTTTTAGGTTTAGTTAATCAAAAGTAAAATACTTATTTGTTACTAAAAACAAGCACTGAAATGGAAAAGACATCAAGAAAGTTCTTACTTATTATATAGGCGGTAGCCTATATGTAGGATTGAGGTTGATTTTTCAAGATGGCGGCCGTTTTTATAATTTTCAAACACTTATAACTCTTTTATCTTACGTTGTGCAGCCTCATAAATGGCTTAGATGAGCTCTCCTTCAGTGAGCGATTCACCTGGTATCTTTAAAGTGAACTGTAATGCAGCGGGAGCATTTCTGGAGAACAGGCCCAAATTCAAATTTCTACAAAATTCTTCAGACTTTTTTTTCTTCTTTCATCTTCTTCTATGCACCGGATAATCTTTTAATCCAGTGAACCGCTCAAGTTGGCTTTTACATCATTCTTTTGTGCTTAGGTCAAGGACCACAAAGGTAGTTTCAAAAAGAAGCAAAGACAGGGAGCAAAATGGAAGACAAAATCCAGCTGCAGACACCGCGTGGGTTTGTGGTTTGACGCCATTTTAATTTATGCGCACGTGATCAGTATGAATATAATTAACCTAACCACACAATCATAACAGTATGTAATTTATCACATTAAAAAAAAAGAATGGAAACAAGTAAATAAAAAAAAACATTAAAAAATGGGAA
>NW_003546869.1:12097-26328 GCF_000090795.2 Amphimedon queenslandica
ACTGCATGTGCTTTTGATGATGCCATGAAGACATATAAAGCTTCAAGGAATGCAAAGATTTCAGAGGCAGAAGCGACAGATCTACAGGAATCCACTGGAACCAAATTCAAAATGTCAGCATAGCAGTAAATGTATACAGCATTTGGGGCAAATTCTCGTACTTTGGCTTGGACACCAGCGCACGTACCACTCAATCACACTGGCCCCATCGTACCCCTGACTAACTATCTTTGAATAATCTAAATCAAATTTTAAGAGAAGTTTTTTGATATATGTGGAAAGGCTAGTAGCATCAAGAGACTTCGCTTCGACATATGTCAGGAAGTGTTCGTAAATCTTACCTTGGGTCATATCAGCATATCTAACCACAAAACACATCTGTTCCTGCTTCGAAAAATCCTTCGTCTCATCTGCTAATATAATAAACACCCCTGCTGATCGCACTTGATGACAGATACTATTCCGAATTTTCTCACCAAGGATATGAAGCAGCTGATTCTGGATAGAATGAGATGTGTAGAGTGCATTTTGAGGACCGGATGTTAGTCGATCATGAATAATTGGATCATACATGGCAAGGAGTTTAACAAGCTCCAAAAAATTGCCCTGATTTGATACTGATGGTGTTTCCCTATGACCACGAAGAGCAATTTCTTGTGAAGCACAGTACATCAGTGAATGGATGATAGCAATCAAATAGTGGCGGTTCTTCTTGATCTGCTCCTTTCTGGCACTATCCAATCTGGTTGCAATTGATGAACCAGTAGCAACTGTCACCTTGAACTGATTCCAATTCATTAAGGCCTCTTGATGACTCTTAAGCCCCGTTTACACTATAAATCAGTTTAAATTAAAGCGGTTTTAAAAGCGCATTAATAGCGTTTACACGCCTAGTAGTTATTACGGTTTAATTTGTTCCTGTGTAAACGGAAAAGAGGTTTAACCAGTGCTCTTTAAATGGAAAAGAAATAGTCTTTGTGCAGTTTGTGGATCTCGAGTGAAACAGACGGGAACAGAGAAGAAGCTTGGATCTATATCACAGGTAAGTACTATTCTTTAGCTTACTTTTGCATACACACATACTGAGCATGCGCTAGAGTTTACCTGGCAACGATTGCGTCTCCTAATTCTCACAAGTAAAGATGAATGAGACCATCGTTGCCACTGCGTTGCTGTTGAGGAGAAAAGCTGTTAGAAAGCAAAGAGAAAAGGAAATCTATTTAAAAAAGAGAGCACGAGCTTTTAGGAGAAGGGCATTTGCTGCCAAACAAGAAAAACAACGTCTTTGTTTTGCTATTTTGCTGGCACTGACCACCCTCTCTATAAAACTACCTACACCAAGGTCTATATGGACGAGACAAAGAAGCAGTTACTGGTGGGATCATATAGTTTTCTCCACTTTTACGAACGACCAATGGATGGAGAACTTTCGTATGTCAAAGACAACGTTTGTTATGATTTGTAACGAGCTACGATCCAGCCTAAAAAAATCCTCCACTACTATGAGACAACCAATACCAGTTGAAAAAAGAGTAGCTATATCTCTATGGTTTATGGCTACTGGTACTGACTATAGGACAATTGGACATCTTTTTGGAGTCTCAAAAGCATCGGTATGTTTAGCCATTCGTCAGGTATGTCGTGCTATACTTACCACACTTCTCGAAAGGTACATAAAGTGGCCTTCTGGTGAAAATCTAAAAAATATAATCAGTGGATTTAAGCATAAGTTTGGGTTTCCTCAATGTGTCGGTGCTGTAGATGGTACACACATACCAATCATATCACCAGAAGACTACCCAGCAGACTACTACAATAGGAAAGGATGGCATTCTGTTTTAATGCAAGGTACTGTTGATCACCTGGGAATTTTTATTGACATTTATATCGGTTGGCCTGGTCGTGTACACGACGCAAGGGTATTTGTTAATTCGTCTCTGTATAAGAAGGGTCAAGAAGGGACATTGCTACCCAACTGGAAAGAATCAATTGAAGGTCAAGAAGTTCCCTTAGTTCTGTTAGGAGATCCAGCTTATCCTTTGCTACCATGGCTCATGAAACCCTATTCAGATAACGGACATTTAACACGTGATCAAAAAAGATTTAACTATAGACTAAGTAAAGGTAGAGTGGTTGTTGAGCATGCTTATGGAAGACTAAAAGGAAGATGGAGGTGTTTATTGAAGAGGTTGGATGTTAGTGTAGAGTTTGTACCAGATGTAGTTGCTGCATGTTGTGTTTTACATAACATTTGTGAAATACATGGAGAGACATTTAACAATGAATTGTTGGACGGGATAGACGACACCTTAGTTCAGAGAAGCGATTATTCATCAGATAATTCACAATCAGCAGAGTGTACTAGAAAAGCGATTTCTGGCTATTTCATTCATCATTAAAATCAAGAGTGAAAATTAATAAATTATGTACAGTATACATGTATAATCAATGATAGTGTATACAATGTATAATATAATATATAATATAATACATGAACTATGATAATACTATACATACATACATGTACAACAATATATAATATAGCTGTTCTTTTATCTTATCACATCTACATGTACTAGTACTACATAATTATGTATTATGTATGTCAGAGTATACAGCTAGTATTCACAATGAAATTGTGAACTAGTATAATTTGCTGGTGGTTTAAGCATTTGACCTAGCATTTGAAAGAGTCTCAGTTCGTGCTCCTGTTCTTCCATTCTTTTAATTTCTTCTATTTCTTGTTCTTTTTCAAAACGCTCTTCCTCCCACTTCCGGAAATTTTCTTCTGCCTTAATTTGGTACTGTAGAAATGATTCCATTGCTTTGTCAAAAAAATTTTCTCCTTTGCTTTTTTTTCCTACTTTAATTTTTTTCTTTTGAGGCATATCTAATAGCAATTTACAATAGCTACCATTTGTTGTGAAGTATACATAGTAACACTAACCATTTTCATCTCTTTTGTTTGTAGGTGGTTCAGAATAGCCGTTACTGCGGGCAGCGGCACTGTCAACTGTTGGTGCCAGAACTGGTTCAAATTCATGATTGACTTCGTCATCATCATCATCGGAATCTATTCATACTTTTCACATAATGAAAATTTATTAGTATTTACCATTGAAATCTTCAGTATCTTGTGACTTGGATGTATCAATCAGCACTGTTGGAAGTGAAGCTGGTCTATCACCAAGAATACTATCCATTTGTTTAAAGAACTGGAAAGTCTTTCTTCCATTCCCAGTTATATTATTGTGGTCTTTTATTCTTTTATATTCTGTCTTAAGATTCTTGATTTTAGATCTACATTGTTGCCATTCACGACTTATACCAGTGGTAGCCTCCAACTTTTCACTGATTTCAATAAATATTGTTTTATTTCTGGTACTCCCATCGAGTTTTTCTTGAATTTTAGTATCTCCCCAAATACTGATTAGTGCAGTGATCTCTTTATCTGTCCAAGAAGAACTACGAGCCATGTTTACTTAGAGGAAAGAACTCAAAACAATGCTCCATCTGGTGCGCGGGAGTAAATCCCGCCCTTAAACCGGTTTCTAAACCACCTCAGGATGTGGTTTACTTAAACTGGTTTATAAACCGCTTTGATGTGTTTACACACAAACCGCTTTAATCTAAACCAGTTTATAAAGCGCTTTAAAGGTCTAGTGTAAACGGGGCTTAAGACTGCTAATTTATACATACCTATGTCGCAATTGATTATGATTACCCAACCCTGACCCTCGCCTTTTACTTGTTTAAGAACTTGTGCCATTTCAATACATTGTTTTACTGATTGTTTTAATAGTAATAGGTATGACTAACAATTCCTGTTAGTGAAACTTGTAGAATCCATTATTTTATAATTTGGTGAAATTTATCACATCTTGCTTGAAATAAATTTTGCTGTTCATTCACACTATTACTTAATGGCACTTCCTTTATGTCACAGTCACATGCAATTCACCACAACACTTCTCACTTTACTTAATACTTTTGTCTCCTCTCTCTCTCATTACAGATGCAATGATAGCCATTACAGTTGATGGTATATTGAAGGTGTGGTTGATATTGAGATGAAGGATATGACTGATCTGTTTCAAAAAAAGTCCAAGTTCTAGGTTTATCTACTCCTGTCTCATTGACTTTGATGACTTCTCATTAGCTCTTGTTGTTCACAGAGACTTGTGGCAGGTAATGATGACATTTATTATTTTGTAGTGACATGTCAGGGTTGTGGCGAAGTACATTGGTACTTGTACTTAAGTGCACTTCAGTACATATTTTTTGGTACTTTTACATATACTTAAGTCTTTTTTAAATTTTATCAATGTACTTGTACTTTTACTTAAGTATTAGTCTATGTACTTGATGTACTTCACGTACTTATAAGTCTTTTAAGTACTTTTAAGTCTTTTTAAGCACAGATTGTATAATGTGTATATTATTACCACAGCTAGTGTGATTACATGTACTTTCAATACTATATCAGTGTATCACAGAAAGCAAGTGCAAATTCTACTTTGTCTGTAGCTGGGTAGTTGGCCAGTCTCTTTACTTATTTCTAACTGTAACTGAACAGGAGCTCATGTTTTGAAGATTAATGTTCAATACATGTAATAATAATTAATTGCAATGTAATTAAATCGACTCTAAAAAGTACTTACACTTATACTTAAGTACATATCCAAGTATTTGTAATTATACTTAAGTACTTTTGTCAAAAGCGATCATGTACTTGTACTTATACTTAAGTATTTTGTAAATGTGCTTGGATTTTACTTAAGTACTTTTCAAAGTACTTCGCCCAAACCCTGCTACATGTACATGTATGTTGTACAATGTAGTTTGGAGTGGTTATTTTGGGCGAATTGCTTTTTATGAATCAAGGTTTTGGAATAAAAAATTTTTTATGAAGGCTGTTTGATGTTTTACCATGCCCACGTCTCAAGTAAAAATTTTGGTTTATAAAGTAGTTAGTTGAAATTTTACTTGCCTAAATTATCTACTTGGTGGTATCTATGTACATGTACATGCAGGATGTGTAGTTCTTCATTTTTATGTATGTAATTTTAGCACATGTACTTTGCATGTACATTGATGTGCACATGTACATGCACATGTACGTACATATGCGTACACAGTTTTTCATTTTCCATTTTGACATGCATATTAGTTGTAATCTAATTATTAATTAATTTTCATTTTAATTGTGACCATAATTGACAAAAGGTACCTCATGGTGGATTTTTAAATTCATCATCATAATTAAAAATATCAACCTCTGAGTGCTCTGAGAGACAAGCATTGTTTGTAAAAGTTTCATAGTAACTTTTGCCATCCTGTGGAGTAATTTTATCATATAGGAGATTGATTTTTCAAGATGGCGGCCGTTTTTATGATTTTCAAACCCTTATAACTTTTATCTTACGTTGCACAGTCTTATAAATGACTTAGATGAGCTCTCCTTCACTGAGCAATTCTCCTTGTACCTATAAGGTGGACTGTAATGTAGCGGGAGCATTTCTGGAGAGTAGGCCCAAATTCTAATTTCTACAAAATTCTTCAGACTTTTTCTTCTTCTTTCATTTTCTATCAACACGGAAATTTTTTAAGCCAGGGAACCGCTCGAGTTGGCTTTTACATCATTCCTTTGTGTTTGAGTCAAGGACTGGACATGTGGCTTCAAAAAGAAGCAAAGACAGAGAACAATGGAAGACAAATTCCAGCTGGAGCACCCATGGGTTTGTGGTTTGACACCATTTTAATTTATGCACACATGATTAGCATGAATATTATTAACCTAACCACATAATTAAAACACTGAAAACGGAATGTAATTTATTAATTTAAGAAAAAAGAATGGAAACAAGTAAATAAAAAACATTAAAAATGGAAAAGTAGTAGGATTAAATTGTAAAAAAAGTAAAGAAACAAGAGGGTACTTGCAAACTGGCGATGTAAGAAATCCTACACCACTGCATGAAAGACATGGCTTCCACATAGTTATTGTGTAGTAGCCTGCGGATAATTACAATGCAGTCAATGCTTTTGGGTAATATTCTTCATGCAGTGGTGTAGGATTCTTACATCGCCAGTTTGCAAGTACCCTCTTGTTTCTTTACTTTTTTTACAATTTAATCCTACTACTTTTCCATTTTTAATGTTTTTTATTTACTTGTATCCATTCTTTTTTCTTAAATTAATAAATTACATTCCGTTTTCAGTGTTTTGATTATGTGGTTAGGTTAATAATATTCATGCTAATCATGTGTGCATAAATTAAAATGGTGTCAAATCACTCATTCATTTAAAAGTGACTGCATGGAATTTGTGTGAACCACATTATTAAATCAGAGCTTAGTCAAGCCTAATAGCATGACTTGTTGCATTAATCATTAATTTTGGTACATAGCATACACATGCAAGGATATGTACAGTTAAAGTCAACTCCAAATACATTCATAGGTTCACCTTTCCCACCCGCATTGGCAATTAAACATTTCAATGATAAAAAAATTTAATGAGGCTACCTGTCCTCTCCGCCTGTGAAACAGATCAAATTGGAGTGGGCTAATAAACTGACAATGCTGATGATAATAAGCAATAATAGTATCTGGAGATTGGGGGTTTTACATGTACATTAAGATTGACAGTCACATCACTACTTCACCGATGATATTAGACAACTTACATGCATAAAGCATAACTTGTGTTACAACTACATTTGACAAATACTATAGTACTATAAGCTGCTACATACATGTAAATACACGTACAAACAAGCATACATTCACAAACATGTACGTTATCAGGAAACCAGCTCAATAATTATGTGGCAAATTATAATAATTATAGTCAAAGTTAAATTAATAGTCACTGTAAAATTGGTCTGAAAAGGCAAAAGCATCCTCAAAATGCCATCATTGCCATGTAGAGTTAAGTACATGCATCCTAAGATATTATGCAAGAACTTGACAGCTTAGGCAAGCTTACAGCTGTCAACATGAAGTGTTGCATATTGCTTAGTAACAGGTCTTGGCTTGCACAGCCAAAAATTATAAAAGGAACTGATAGCAAAGGCAAGACCTATAAAACTGAGGAAAGTCCAATTGATACAGAATTATAGCATCACTAAGGAATTATGGATATCAGTAAAATAATAAGTAAGAACTTTCTTGATGTCTTTTCCATTTCAGTGCTTGTTTTTAGTAACAAATAAGTATTTTACTTTTGATTAACTAAACCTAAAAATTTTTACCTACATGTAGCTTACTAAACTAATAAATGTACAGTAAACTAAGAATATTTGCATGGTTTAAGTAAACTGTGTACAGTCACAGTTTCAGTGGATAACAACTTTTCCAACACAAAATAAAACTATTCTACCAAAAAACTAATGCTAAAACTGTCTAAAATTTAATTACTAATACAGTGTACTGCAGATAAAAATGAAAGTACAATTCCCACTAGGAACAAAAAATGAAACACGGTGTCAAAAAATTATTAAAAAAGCAAAATTTCAAAAAATTGAGAAAGGCCAACAAAAATACATTAAATATGATACCAGACAATTCATACAATATCACAAAAAAATTCTAAAGTAGCAAACTTTACGAAAATGCACATGAAAATTTTCAAGTTTGTGTCAAATAAATAAAATACAAACAAAAATGAAGAAATTTCAAAAATATCTCAAAAAATTACAAGGAAAAAATTAAAAGTGTCTGAAAAGAATTGTAAAGAACTTCATAAATCAACCAAGTTAGAAAAGAGTTATACATACATTGTACGTGAAACATTAAGAAAAGTTAAAAATCTCTTTAAAAATCCACAAAAATTGTGAAAAAAATGAAAAATCAAGAAAATGCAGAATACATCTAACTAAAAAATTTATAAAGTTTTCAAAAAAGTGGATGTTTAATTCATAAAATTAAAATATACGAAAGAATTTCACAAACTTGTAATAAATATATAAAAATATTACAAAAGCTGAAAAAAGCCATAATAAAATCATAGTACTTATGCACATGAAATTTTGTAAAGGAACTCACTAAAATTAGCAAAGACAAAATTTATTAAGAAACCACAAAAATGAGAAAGAAACTTACAAAGATATAATCAAAATGGACAAATTAACAAAATTTGAAAAATTATTTCAAAAGCAAAATTACAAAAAATTCAGAAAGGCCAACAAAAAGACATTGAAGCCTTGGTTTCCTGCCATAGTAATGGGTATTCAGCTTTGAAAATTCTTTAAAAATCTAGTGGAATTAGCTGATCATTTCTACATAACATACATTTCTACATAACATAAGCTGATTTACATTTTGTGTACATGCACCAGAAAATGTAATATTGCATGAAACAGAAAATCACAAATGTTTTGACAATTATACAAACAGTATCTATTATACCCAATATGGTGTACATGGGAATGGTGGGTTACCACACCCTACACGGTATACAAACACTGTACATGCATGGGTATTACTTAAATTAAAAGTCAGTGAACTACAGCATCCACACTTTACATATACCGTACGGTTGGTAATATTCGAGGGTCCAAAATTTCGTGCTTTCTCCAAAATGTCCTTAGAACCTAATATTCGTGGGTACAAATATTCGTGGGTGGTAGTAAGCAAACTTCTTTTCACTTGGATCTGCTGGACTAGCTTCTAACACATGGCTTATGGTGGAATATGGAGTAACAGACAAAAACTCTGGCTCCTCTACTGGCTTGAAAATAGTAGTTAGAGCTCTGCATGGCCCGATAATTAGCTTTTATGTGTGGGTGTGTAGGGGTTAAAATTTTCAAGGATAAAAATAAACCACGGAGTTAACGAAAATTAATACCCCTCGAAATTTACCAACAGTAAAGTAGTTCTTTAATAAGTCATATTATACTACATGCAACACGCAATATTATTTTGAGAACAATGATTGTAAAAATGTCTACTAACTTTGTAAAATAATGTATCAAAATTTACTTCAGTATCTACTCAGAAAGGCTACTGTTGATGCAGTAAAAACAAGAAGAAATACAAGAATTTATACTAATAATGCATTTTATAAACAAAGGTTTATAAAAAATTCTACAACAGAAAAATTTCTACCTAGCATAACAAAGCCGAGTCCTTCATATTTGCTGCTAAAAATATGACAAAACACAAATCTAAAGCAGTAACGACAACAGCAATTTACTCACGACTATTTTGATGTTACTATCGAAATAATAAAATTTATATTATCAGGCTGGAAACCAAAGGGTACATGTACCATTTATGAATGTTTGTGTGGAATTCGTATTGGTAAACATTTGAGATAAATCTGTAAATTAACAGTGCAAAAATAAACCCAATTTATGCACTGTTAATATTAAATTGGGACTTATTATTATTATTATTATTATTACTATTATTAAATTATTATTATTATGAAATAAAATTCATTAAAATAGTGGCCTAAGACACAAAACGCTAGAGATACAAACAAAAAAGTATAGACAAAGAAGAACAAAAAAAGGCAAGAATAAAAAATAACAATAGTATTAAGGTTTAGACAGTATCTTTTCCAGCTAAAAAAGTAAAAAACAGAAGCCTAAAGCAGTAAAGACAGCAGCCATTTATTTGTGAAAATCTGGATGATACTATTGAAATAACAAAATCTGTACTTGGATGCATCTTTATCAGAGTGGTAACCAAAGTGTACATGTACCATTTGTGACCATAATTGACAAAAGGTACCTTATGGCGGGTAGTGAAATTTGTCTTTATGGCCAAGAAAATCCAACTTCCTGAGCTCCATTTATCATAAAATTACTCCACATGATGGAAAAAGTTACCATGTAACTTTTAGAAACAATGGTTGTCCAACAGAGCACTCACAGGTTGATATTTTTCATTATAATGATGGATTTCAAAATCCGCCATAAGGTACCTTTTGTCAATTATGGTCACATTTGATTCCTCAGTGAGACCTCCGTACATTGAAAATGATAAACTGGGAGCAATGATGAGCTCCCATTATGTCTTAAGGAAAAATTGCTTAGAGGTACAGTACAGACATATGTTGAGGTTTTTAGAAAAGCGCAATACTTAAATTAGTGCAATAACATCATTTCAATGTGATAGCGGTAAGCCATGGTTTTTTTTGATAGGATCGGTTGCTGGGTTAATACTGTTGTCATTAGGGGATTAGGTCTGTTTGATAAATTCCTTGAACCTCAGCAACAAAATTTATTTACCTTTCCTGTACAGTACCGACAAGTTTCTTTAAAGTTGTGTGTAAAATCTTCCCTCCTGTCTTCTCATTATGCTGCCTCAACTGCTAATTTTACACAATCCCTTTTTCTACTGGTAGATGCCCATTAACTGCATATTTGTGTCCTACCTCTTGAAAGTTTACGCTAATGGAATTTTTAGATGAAGGATTGAGGGTTACTCTTGAGATAAAGTTCCACTGCAGTTTTGGTGTTACTACACCTGCTTTTGATTCTCAACTATCCCCTCCTAATTTTTAGCTATTGTTTGTCCGTAAAGTTTTACGGCATTGGGAACAGTTTCATAGTTATTATTTAATTTATTAACTAACTTCAGAAGCTATTTTGTCTGTCGTTGGTGAGCTGTGAGTACATTTTTATTACTTCGCTTCTGACTGTGTGATATTGGTACATTTACTTCCTTTGTAGTGGCTGCAACGTGATACCACCACAGTTATGGCTGATGAGTGGTTCAGTGACAATTGCATGTAGTTCATTGTCATTGTGTTAATAGTACAGGTAGCTTTTCTACTTGCAATCATACTAAAGACTAAAGTCATGCAGTGAATTTGTCCTCACACATGTGAAGCATAAGAACTTCTAATTTTAATGATTTCCAAAATGATAAGCCGTTTTTATTTTTTTGACAAATATTATTTAAATTAGTAAATTAGCCTTCAGCTGTGCAAGTTAGAAGGCAAATAGTTATTTTTAGAACACAAGACAACTATGAAAATGGAAAAATTTATATTTGATACAACTTTGTAGATATTGTGATTATTTATGAATGTTTATGCAAGTTTTATCTGGTTTAATCAAGCTCTGTTGCCACCTTCAATTAAATATGACTCCATTGAATTAGTTCAGGCCCAATCACCTGTCACTGCATGGTCAAAGTACTGTGTAATCTCACCTTGAATGTATTTAAATACATAATTATTAAATAAATGACTTGTTTTAAAAATACTGCTATACCAATAGTGAGATTGATAAATTTAAGTTCCTTTAAAATCTAAAATATTGTCTCCTGTCTCCTCATAATGCTGCCTCAACTACTTCCAATCCCTTTTTCTACTTGAAGATGCCCATTAACTGCCTATTTTTGCCCCTTCAAAGTTTACACTAATGATGAAAGATTGAGGGCAGGGTACTCTTGAGATGGAGTTCCACTGCAATTTTGGTGATACTAACTTTTATCTCCTATTTTTTGTTTGTCTATTAAGTTTTACAGCAGTTTTATAGTTATGTTTACCAAGGTTACTTCTGTTTATAAGAATTTTATTTGAAGAGAGTTGATCTTCAGCTTCTTTACAAGCAACATCTGCAAAGGCACATTGCAATGATACACATCAATTCATGTATAGCAGTTCCTTTTTGTATACATGTATGTTTCTAGCATGTCGTGACAGATTTGGTTCGAGAAGAGTAGCTTGACCTTCAATTACATACGTGTCATAAAGTCTTTGGAGTAATTTGTATTGAACGCAATGCATTATATCACACCTTAAAGAATTAATGCTCTGTGTTGTCTTCCTCTTACTTTTGATCTTGAAATAAATTATGACTTGAGCACAATACTTTTTACCTTTTTAATGATGAAAGCATTTCTAGTTTGCCACTGCATTGAACATAATTGGAGTTAAACTTTAAAGGAACTTATAAAAAGTTAACTTACCAACTCAAAGTGCTAGGCTTTTATTATTAAAAAAAATATGCTATCAAAATGATTTATATTACCCGTGATTTGTTGGCATCTTAATGCTTGATAAATCTGTAGTTGCAGCTATATGTTTGTGTCAATTAACTTTTTGTTCTTCTGTTAAAACTTTCATTTGTACCAATTGTTCTTGAAGGAAACTTTCATTTCATCTCTTGCATCCAGCAGTAATATCCTCTTGATATGCTTTTACATGCTCTCCCAACTGGAGGGTACAATTCTCTTTTCAAGCACGAATAAAAAAAAATTGATACTATGGTTTAATATTTGCTATGCTGGCACTTAATGAAAATTAAGAAAGACATTCATAAATATGAAGTCTCATTAGTCTTACCAATAGCCTAGCTGCAATACATA
Source organism: Amphimedon queenslandica (assembly GCF_000090795.2). Classification (NCBI taxonomy): domain Eukaryota; kingdom Metazoa; phylum Porifera; class Demospongiae; order Haplosclerida; family Niphatidae; genus Amphimedon; species Amphimedon queenslandica. The sequence continues at coordinate 24,427 of NW_003546869.1, forward strand.
ATTATGATAATACATAAAGAGTAAACTTTCATTTCATAAGCATACAGATGATCAATATGCTTTGGAATAATGTCACTGCAAGTATCGTTGAAGAATGCCAATTCCTCCATTAAAATTCAAGTTTTTGTAATGAAATTCATATTTACTACATCAGTGTTATTTTACTGTAAGTCACAAATGGTATACACCACACCTGCCCTGCACTCACTCGGAATCCTATTCTTGACCTCAGGGCAGGTGTGGTGTATGAAGTACCGTGCTCTGATTGTGACAAAGTTTTTGCGGGAGAGACAGGCAGGACAATGAAGAAAAGGGTTTTGGAGCATTAGCAAGCAGTTAAGGTTTGATGACAAGAATGGCATTGCTGTATATGTACACACTGAAGACCATAACATTGACTGCAATGTATTGGATCATGAGAATTTTTACTGGAGGAGAAGAGTTATGGAGGCTGTGAGAATCAAAACCAGAAACACCATGAATCTGGACTGAGGTCTCCAGTTAAGTGACCTATGGCTACCCTGCCTTTCCAAACCAGACTAATTAATTAATTTATTATTAATTATTACAATTACAGTTAGTGACACGTGTGTCAATGTGTTTCTGGTATCTCTCTGTGTAGACTGAAGAAGGCTCTCGAGCTGTTATATCTTTATTATAATAAAATTGTTGCTGTTGAAGCTCATTTATGAATATAGTAACATGGGTGCAGCAAAAAGCCTGTTCTTTATCACTTAACCCCATCTTGCAATTAAATTTTCCTGATAAAAGATGACGTATATTTCTAAGGCAGTGAAAGTGAAACTATTTTTTCTGAAATTCACTGCTGTAACATTAAGTTTTTAGAGGGACAGTTTAGTTATTCCAATGATATGTAATGTGATTCACTAAGTTCACATGCATCTCGTGATGTAACAACAATTGGCTGTGTGATTCTACTTGTTCGTATAATTAGTCCCATCAGAATTTGATGTGCCTTTTAATTTGACACGATTTTCGTTTTGCTTGTCTTCTTGTAACTAATTTTTGAGCCTGTTCAACAGATTTTTTCATTATCAAAATTAATAATGCTAAAAGAAACATTGTTCTGTTCCACTGGCAATGATCCAATCATAAAGTGATAATGACATTCAACACTTGCATGAATTACTGTTCTATAACTGTGATCAAGTCTATCCTAGGGAGTTGTGTATAATGGTTATTCTAACCTTGAATAATAGTTAAGATTATTCAATTATGCATTGCAAGGTTTTGAATAATGTTGGACCCGTATGGCTTTTTCAATTTTAGTTCTAGTTTAGTTCTATCATAGGTGCAAAACTGCAAATAGTTCTAGTTATAGTTCCTTCTTTAGGCTGTTACAAGAATAGTTCTAGTTCTTGTTAGTGTAAAATTTATTGGGTTAGTTCTAGTTATAGTTCCTACATATAGCTTTTAGTATAGTTAGTCCTAGTTCTAGTTCCTTGAAATTTTTACTGTTAGATAGTTCTAGTTTGGTATTAAGCTCTTAATTATAGTTCTAGTCACATGTATGTGCTCTAAACTGCATTGTGAATAATAACTGCATTGTGAAAGTATAATGAGTTTTCCATCATAATTAATGCACAATAAATATATTTTCCAAGTTCACTGTACAGTTTATTTAATGTCTCTCTCTCTAAAGTATCGTTAGTCAGCCTAAATGCTTTTGTCTGTATCTTCATTGTATATAAAGTAATCCCAGACAGTGCTTTGAATTTGGCTTCGAACTTTACACAGACTCTTCCACAACCTCATCTTCCTCAAGTTGAAATAGTTCAGTTACATCTGGTGTGGGTCCTGGTTCAGCTATTTCTTTTCCTTATCCACCTGTAAATTATACTTGTACTTGTAGCAGCTGAGTCATTTACATGCTATGCATGA